>NC_136415.1:5788071-5968071 GCF_051521515.1 Lactuca serriola | reverse complement strand
TAGAATTCAAAACTACAACTGGTTTTCTTGCCCAGTTTCCACCAATAATCTTCTATTTCTAGCCCTGAATTCACGGGTGTTGAGGCGGGTGGTGATGTTTGATGGCGCGTCGAGGTTGTGTTTTGATTCAGGACATACGTGTGGGTGGAGGAGAGAAAGCGGGGGTAGGGTGGTGATCGGAGCTGGAATCCCTTGGCTGTATGCGTTATTATCATCTAAATCTTGTTGATTCGTTATTAGACCCCTTGATTCTTGCGATTTTCTCTTCTTTAGATTATCCTTTGATTTTCGTTATAACCAGCTCATGGAATTAGCAGGCAGATGAAAACGGGATACAGAGGATAATTTGTCTTTTCAATTGTGAAATCTATTGAATTTACTGTAAAAGAATATGTATGGACAATGGTTAAATTTACTGTGTAAACGAATGAAATTCAATAGAAATAGAGAAAATATTTATTAGATGTTAGTGTTTGGGTAAACTCTTTGAGAGGAAAGTTGAGAGGAAGAAGACGATGGTGGTTGCCTGGTAGATTGTGTTCTTGGGAGAGAGAGAGAGAGAGAGAGAGAGAGAGAGAGAGAGAGAGAGAGAGAGAGAGAGAGACGTGGGACCAAGGGTAGGAAAAATTAAAAGTCAACCTGAGAAAATTGGTCAACAAATGTCAATATGGAAAAGGGTAACCGGATGACCCCTTCAATTCTTCCAAAATGAACTAATAGACCCGACAAAAATGAGTTCGTTCCCTTATTAGGCCAAAAAATAAGTTAAGTGGCTAAATGGGTAAACCCTAAAAACATTATAGGGTCTATATATCATTTTCCCTATATATATATATATATATATATATATATATATATATATATATATATATATATATATATATATATATATATAATCTTAGCAAAAAAAATTAAATTAAAAGAAATATAAAAGGAAAAATATAGAAGTTAATAGTGTATATAATAACCAACCATTAAATGATTAAAAGTCAAAGTATTTCATTTATATTCGAATTTATCTTTTTAAACTATTATAGTAAGCGACTAATTTTGAAATATAATTATGTTTAGAATATTATAAACAGAATGTTGTCTAGAAAACATGATTCAAATACAAACTATTAATATCGTTTGACCTTGTTTAAATTTGTTGTATGCTTGCTAACGATATCATGTATTACTAAAATGTTTACTGTAAGAACTCTATGTAAGCAGCAATTTAGTTGGATTAATTTTCTTTTTTAATGAAACTTATGGATTTGATTTTATAGATTTACAAAATAAATAAGAGTACGTAAAATTAAGGATGTCATCAAACTGCAACTAACCGTATAAACCGTATGCACCGAATTGCACCACATATTGTGGTTTATAACCGTCATGGTGTGGTTTGCAGTTTTCGAAAATCTTAAACCGTATATGTGTTGCAGTTTGTGGTTTTTACTTTACATATATCCTAAATATTTGGTATTTGAAAACTGGGGAGGAAAATAGAATTAAATATTAAGAATGAATGAACAAATATTATGTTTGTTGCCACCAAAGAATGAAACAAATCATTTCTAATGCATGACGGGATTAATTACTTCTCTTAAGTTGATTTTCATTTCATAGATCTAGTGTTTTTTATGTATTCTTGAATGGAATGATATATATAATAACTGAAATTACTTTTATTAATTTAATATTTAGTGATATTAATCTTTATTAAACTTTTTAAAACTTTAATTAAATACATTTATTTTTGAAATATAAATTAATTAATTTTCTTATAATTATATTTTTAGATTTATGGATATCTATGTCTTAATATTTTGTAAATCTTCTTTGACTGCAAATATATATTTATGTGCAATTATTTAATAACATATTTTTATTTAATTATAATTTATTGTTTTAGATTAATATTTTTTTATTACTAATTTATAACAAACAAATGTGTAGTGATTTATTTTATTGTTTGAGTCAACTACACATAACAGTTAAATGTAATTATGGATTCCATTACCTTGATTACGTCGTTTAATATTCCATTTCTTGATTGTCGTATTCAATCAAACCAAACGGGCCTTTAGAAATGAGATAAATGGGAAGACTTGATAATTATATTAATTAATAAATCAATTAACAATGTAACATTCAAATCACATTCTAAAATATTTGTGACTGAATGTTATGATTTATTTATACCGGGATTCAAGAGATGCAGCATGCATTTGGATTCTCGTCTGAGAAGAGTTGCGGTGGTGGGATTCTTTCCATCACATACAACGGCGGATACTGATGATAATACATCATCCTTTGCATGTCAACCAACTCCATCTTCTCTCCTCCATCCTTCTTCCCCTCCTCCTTCTCTCCATCAGCAGCACCACCACCACCACCACCTTCCTTCTTTTCTTCTTCTGGTGGTTTCTCTTCTGGTTTTGCTTCTTCCGCTGGTTTCTCCTCAGGTTTTGCTGCAGCCTCTTCTTCTTTGGGCTTCTCAGCTGCTTCCGGTGCTGGTTCCGCCGCTGGCGGCTCTGGTTGTGGCACGATCTTTGCTTGCTTTTTTGTACGCCTATACACATACTCCACCAGCTTCTCACCATCCATACTTCCTGTGACCATCACTTTACTTGAACCCACTTCTGTTTCCACTGTTCTCACCCCTGCAAATTAAATTATTCATCTCATTTCATTTAATTACTTTTGAACTTGAAAAAGAAATAATATTTGTATTACTCAAAATCTAATAATGACTTACACGTACCTTTCATTCGGAGGATCTTGCGTTTGAGTTGCAGAGCACATGCTTCACAATGCATGTTGACATTCAACTCGACTGTAATTAATCCAGGGACTTCAGAGGCAACGACTTGAGGAATGGGATCACCTTCGTTAGCAGGAAGAGGAGACAACACTTTGGCGGTTCTTTTTGTTTTCTTGGTTATTTTATCACACACTGCTTGCGGTTCCACCACTCCTTTTATCGTCACTTGGTTCTTCCCCATGTCGATGTCCAACCCTACAACTCCTATATATAAAGTATAAACATACACACACCGCATTTAATTAATGGAGTACTCTGATAATAATTATTAAGACACACACTGAACTACTCACACAGAGTATAAATATATATATACATACCTGGAATTCTCAAGAGGGATTTCTCAATCTTTTTGGCACATCCAACACAATGCAAATCAATAAACAACACAAAGGGAGCTGGTGGTTTTGGTTCTTCTTCTTTTTTCTCTTCAGCTGGAGGTTTCTCCTCGGCATTTTCTTCTTTCTTTTCCTCTGGTTTTGGTTCTTCTACCTTCTGTTCTTCCTGTTAGAAATAGAAAATAAAAAACCAGTCAGACTCACATCAGATATATCCCAGATCACATTCTTACCCATCTACATCTCACTCAAATAAACCCGAATTCAGTACTCACCACTTTCTGTTCTTCACCCATCGTCCTTAATACAAAAAGAGAGAGAGAGAGAGAGAGAGAGAGAGAGAGAGAGAGAGAGAGAGAGAGAGAGAGAGAGAGAGAGAGAGAGAGAGAGAGAGAGAGAGAGAGAGAGAGAGAGAGAGAGAGAGAGAGAGAGAGAGAGAGAGAGAGTGAATGAGAGAAAGAAAACAGAGAAATATATAAGAAATGATTTGAGAATCTTAAGGATGGACGGTTTATTATCCTCAAAAAGCAAAACATTGACATGGCAGAGCACATGCAGAGCCACTAACTCTTTATATATAAAAATTTCCATCTTTTTGGGTTGGGACTTGGGATCCATCCATGGCCACAAAACTTAAGCAGAGGGAATTCCAAGGAATCAGAATAGACTTATTTATCGGAAAAGTAACTCTATATAATGGCCTTAAAAGGAGAAACAGATAAAATAACCCGTTGACACTCTCACGCAAATTAAATTGTTACATATCTTGTGATTTATTAAAAGGAGTATTAATTATAACTGCTTAATTACCATACGCATTTTTATAAAACAACAATTAACAAAGAGTTAATTAATTAAACAGGTTCTAACAATGTACATTATAATATCAGGATAAGTCCCATCGTCAATCTTGAAGTTAGAAATTTCCCAACTCACACGGATGTATAAGTTTTTGTGTTAATAGCATCAGCATGCATGTTCTGTTTCATCATTTCTTTAAGTATGTCACTTCAAATCTGACTAACTTTCAAAAGCTATGTGACAATTTATGATACAACAGTTGGCTAGTATGATGAGCGTGAAACTAGTCGAAGAATGAACGATCACAATCTATTGAAAAAACCGGTAGTTCAGTTGATGTATGAATGGAGAAGGAGTAGTCGAGCTAAAGGTAAGAACTTTAGTTTTGGAGGGATGCCAAAAGGAATAAAGGATTACGTGTAAAGATCTTCTTACTTGAAACTTGGTCACACATGCTACATTATTATTTAATATTTTCTTTTTGGGAAATAAATTGGTTTATTTAATTAATATGTGGTTACCTAACCTACCATCTTTTGTTTTTGATGTAACCAACTTGATTGAATCTCGACACAAAAAGAGTGGTCAGATATGGGGTTCCCCACTTGGGATCTGCAGAAATTTAACTTTCTTACGTGGGGATGAATATTGTACACATAGACTTGCATTTGGATCTACATAACCTCTTTGTGTAACTTAGTTTATAAGAGTAACTAAACTTTATTTCAATTCAAAAGGGTCCGGATCAAGTACCAATTATAGAAACAATCAGACATGTGGACGTGAGTCAGCATGGGACACCAATGTTTCGCCTCAATACAAAACTTTTTTTTCTACATTTTACCCATCAAATTAATGCTTCCATTTTTTTTTAGAAGTATACTTTCTTGTGACACCCTCAATATTATTCTTTTTAAGGATTTTAATTTAAAAGAATGCGTGGGGGCCAGAGAATTGGAATAATTAGAGGCTAATTAAGAAGATTAGCATAATCTTGTAATCATTAATTCAATTCCTTTGTTTTGTTAGTAACCAACCACTAAGCAATCATACTTAACTCAACCACCATTCATTCAAGTTTTGGCACTTTTAAGCATAAAGAGTCCAAATGGATGGTTTTTATAGTTAACCATATCAAACGGTAATAATAATTTGGTTTTGATGTGAGAAATCTACCAAACCTCTGCCGAATAGCACCTGCCTATGTTCCTTCCTGTTCATAGTTATCAACAACTGTGTGTAGAACAACAATGGGCAAAATGATTTTTTTTATTGGTTGATGTTGTATATATAAACAGATGAGAGTACAGAGAGATGTGACCATAAAAAAGAAGATTGAAAATGTAATACTCCATCTAAAATGGTGGAGTAAATTGCCCTTCTTACACATATCCTATAAGTGGGTCAAAAGTCAAGTTGACTTCTCCTTTCCTGTTACTTGTAGAAAACTCCCATGGACATTAAGTATTAAGCCACATTCTCTACAGCTCCAATCAAGATTCACCTAAAAATTACGATGCAACGAGAAAGAACATGTTCAAGACAAAAAGGACATGTATTGCTCTATATACATTTACATCATATCCCAATACACAGAATCTTTTAGCAAATGTCATAATTGAACTTATGAACCTATTTACACAGTGAAAGGGATTTAATGTTGACTGAGATATAACTCTGCAATAGCAGTGTGTAAAGCTGCACCAATGGGAAGAACATCTTCATCAAGAAAGAAATAAGGAGAGTGTGGTGAATGAACTGAACCAATACCCTCATTACGGATTCCAATTCTAAACATGACTCCAGGAATCACTTCCTGATAGAAAGCAAAATCCTCACCACCCATCACCTTCTTAGCCACCTTCCACTACAAGGATCGTACACTATGCAGACGACAATTTTAAACCCTGTCCAGACGACTTGTCGTCGCTAAAGCCTATACCGATGACATGTGGTCTGTACAAAGTCGTCGGTATAGCTCCGTCGCTAAAAGTCGAAAATGTCGTCGGTAAAGGTGTCGTCGGTATAGCATGGTCAGTCCAGATGACATGTCGTCTGCAAAGGGTCGTCGGGATTGATTTTCAAGGAAATAAGAAAAAGTTTTATTCGGACCCTATAGAGACGACTTGTCGTCGGGAAAAGTGTGAGGCTATAGAGACGACTTGTCGTTTGGATAAGTACGAGCGATAGAGACGACTTGTCGTTTGGAAAAATGAAAACCGTTTTTACAATCGGAAAGCTATATCGACGACATGTCGTCTCTATAGCCTTTTATTTTTTTTTTTAATATCTTCCACAGGTTTTGTTATATATACCATTTAAAACAAATCCAAAAGGGATATGTGCAGAATAATATAAACATAAGATAACATACCATTAAAATACAAAAACACTTAATAAACATAACATACCATTCAAATTCTACTACATAACAAAATAACAAAAAAAACAAGTTTTTAACAAACATTGTTGTCATTACCATTCTAGTTCTCCTCATCATCATCACCACCATCATCAACATCATCAAACAAAATAACGAAAAAAAGCCAGTTTTTAACAAACATTGTTGTCATTACCATTCTAGTTCTCCTCATCATCATCAACATCATCATCACCACCATCATCAACATCATCATCATCCTCCGCGAGTTCATTTGATGTTCCGGGGTTATTTTGTGGAACCATATTGGGATTAAACTGGAATTGTGGCATTGGTTGTTGTTGGAAGTTTGGAATGAAAGACGCGAAAGTGTTATTAAACATTTGGTTCATTTGTAGCATTTGTTGTTGCATGATTTGAATTTGTTGGGATAATACAGCAACTTGGGGATTATCTGAAGATTGGGATGTGCAAGCTTTGGAACGTTTGGTATGTTCATTTGGAAATAAATTATTGTTGATGATTGGTTTCCTTCCAATTCTGCGAATATGCCCACGTCTCTCACCGAGGGCACGAGCGAGGCATTGTTCTTCATTTAACTTTTCGTTCTCCCCGAGTTGTGATTGCATCACCATCTTCTCCCGTTGAATGTTTTCCTAAAATAAAGAAAACAATAAAAATACATTAATTAAAAATAATAACTAAATTTATACACTAAAATAATATTATTATACCTTAAACTAACTAAAATAATAATAAAATATTTATCAAACAACTTATTAACTTTATTTATTACTTACCCAAACTACTTCCGCTTGGACATACCGCCAATTTTTTGCCCTTTCCCGCCCAGTCTATACCGACGACATGTCATCTGGATAGCCTTTCTAGTCAAACATATATGGTCAAAGTTGGAACACGTTTTACCGACGACGTGTCGTCGGTATAGCTTGTGTTTTGCAGACGACACGTGTCGTCTGGATAAGTGACGTCGGTATAGCTTGTGTTTCTTGTAGTGTTCACTCCCTGTGAACCAAGCAACATTGATCCCACCATGTCCACATGCTTCTTCAAGCTCTCATCATTAATGGTAGCTGGATGTAGAGGGTATTCATCCTCCATCATATCAACTGTACCATTGCATCTATGAACAGCTGCCTGTTTTTCAATCACCTCCTTCACCCGTTGTTGAAGGTGTTGCAAACCTTTAGTAGTGAGACTCCTGAGTGTTCCCCCTAATTCAACATATGGTGGAATAACATTCGATGCACTTCCACCCCTAACATAAGTAACTGATAGCATCTGCAACCAATTCAAATAAAACACAATTTCAAGATTCCAACTTCATACACTTTTGTCTATGAACAAAGACACCTACTTGATTTTGTAGGGGATCTAATTCTCTAGAGATTAAATGTTGCAAGGCTAAAACTGTTGATGATGCAGCAGGTATAAGGTCCACACTGTTGTGAGGTTCAGCAGCATGACCACCTTTACCTTCTATCTTAGCTTTAAAGAAGCATACATCAGCTAACATAGGTCCTGAAAGGGTGGCAATGGTTCCTGTGGGAATTGTATAATCGACATGCATTCCAAATATGCCCTCTGAATCACCTAAAGCACCTTCTTTTATCATATGTGATGCACGCGCACCTCCTTCTTCAGCAGGTTGGAAAATCAATCGAACAGTTCCCTTAAAACCAAATTCATAAGAAAAAATAAAACTATTTAGTGGGTGAAGTAGAATGGAATTGTTACATTAAGGCATACCTTTAGATTTTCTTTTCTCTGATTAAGTAACTTTGCAGCACCAACGAGCATGGTTGTGTGAGCATCGTGCCCACATCCATGCATTACACCATCGTTTTTACTCTTATGCTCCCATTCAACCAGCTCCTAGGTTAACATCATACAAATTTGAATACTTTTAGAGCTAACTTGAAGAGGAATAGTTTAAATTTTTAGTGAAAATGTTATATAATCAAGAATAGCGGGTGCAAATTAATACCTGCAAAGGGAGTAGGGGTGTTCGCGGTACGGTTTGAAACCGTGAAACCGGCCAAACCGGTCATCGGTTTGGTTTTACGGTTTGTATTTTTCTTTATGGTTTGGTTTGCGGTTTTGAACTTTTTAAACCGTAGTGAACGGTTTTGCTTACGGTTTTTAAGATTTCAAACCGTATAAAAACCGGACCAAACCGTTAAGATTTGTGTGTGTGTGTGTGTGTGTGTATATATATATATATATATATATATATATATATATATATATAAATTTTTTATATGTAGTTATATTTTATTGTATTATATATTATTTTTTATATATAGATACTAAAATTTAAAACTCACATTTATTTAGCTCAGATTCCTAATAGTTTCTTTTGTTTACTATAGTGTAAATGAAGCCCGACAACTGAGAGTTCACATTTCCAACTCCAAGCAATCGTTTGATTTGTTTCCACTTGCCCTAAACCTAATCGCAAAGTAGAGTCTCGTCTCGACTGTGGTTGTTCTTTAGTCTCTCTCTCTCTCTCTCTCTCTCTCTCTATATATATATATATATATATATATATATATATATATATATATATATATATATATATATATATTATATGTAGTTATATTTTATTGTATTATATATTAATTTTTATATATAGATAATAAAATTTAAAACTCACGTTTATTTAACCCAGATTCCTAGTAGTTTCTTTTGTTTACTATAGTGTAAATGAAGCCCGACAACAAAGAGTCCACCTTTCCAACTCCAAGCAATCGTTTGATTTGTTTCCACTTGCCCTAAACCTAATCGCAAAGCAGAGTCTTGTCTTGACTGTGGTTGTTCTTTAGTCTAATATCTTTTGTTACTGACACTGACAATATCACCCCTCTGACTACACCTATTATGTTTTTTTTTTCTAGGTTCTCTCCTTTTCAATATTTAAAAAAGGATATGGATAAGAATAGTGTTTTCATAATTTTTTTTATTATTTAAATTAGTAAACATCACGAATTTAGTCGTGTTAGGTTATTTTTATTTTTGCAAGTTTTTCTTTTCATGTACCAATATAATCGATTTATTTTACTAAATTAGTTTAATGGACTCAATTAAAATAGACCTAAATATCTCAAACCAGAAAACCAAACCGGAGCCAAACCATTAGAAACGGTTTGGTTTGGTTTGGTTCAGTTTTAAATTTTCAATCTGTTCGGTTCAGTTTTTGCTTGACAAAAACCCTTACTAACGTTTTGGCTTTGATTTGACCCTAAAAACCGAAGGGAGGGCATCCATGTCAGCTCGAAGAGCTACAATAGCAGGAGACCCGGTGCCAATTTGAGCTACAAAACCAGTCATGAAATCGGGTATTTGTAAGAAACGCCAAGTTTATCGAGCTCATTGCGAATAAGGGCGCTGGTGTTGTGTTCTTGGAAAAGGAGTTCAGGGTACTCGTGGAGCTTCCTTCTTATTGAAATCAACCAATCTTTGTCTTCTTTTGCTGCGCTTAAAAGCTGCGTCCCGTAGTCTTCATTGGCATCTACGATTTGAATCGACGAAGGCAGTAAAACCCAGAGCAGTAGGAGGATTCCAAAGGAACGAAAAATCAAAATTTGAAGCATCTTCTACAATTAGGTCTTCTGATACTGTCTCAATTGGGGCGTGTAACACTCGACCCAAAAACTAAACCGGTACCAACCCTTCCCTTCATCAGAATTCTGATTCCTCCATTTTTTATTCCTGAATCGGATTGTCTCCTTTCTTCAATATCCCTTTTCATCATTTTAGTGTTTGATTATGCACTTATGCTCGTATTTCACTATTTCTTGGCGGAGGAAGATAATAATTTCTCAAGTATTTGTAATGATAAATATTATGAAAATTGGTCTATAATTTTCTAAAACAAATTCACACAGAACGACATGACAAATGCTTTGCCCTAAGGAGTTTCACCAACTCATGTGGTAAACAGAATTGAACACATTACGCTCTCTCTCTCTCTCTCTCTCTCTCTCTCTCTCTCTCTCTCTCTCTCTCTCTCTCTCTCTCTCTCTCTCTCTCTGGATGTCTAGAATGGCTTTGTTGGAATAAGAAATGCAAAACGAGACGAAATGAGGGGTAGATTGAAGATGGATGGATGTTGTGGTGCAATAATATGAATAAAGGGCAATATGGTCTTTTTATTTTTTGGTTTATATTAAAAGAGACATGTCTGATCATTTTTTTCATGCTTCTGGGTTGGCTTTGATGGAAAAAGATTGACAAAAGGAGAAGAAGTGAGGGGCTAAGTAAAGGGTATTTTGGTCCTTTTCAGAATTTAATCAAAGGAAACGAAACTAGGTCATTTTCATGATTACATATGGAGGAAAATTACCTGCTTTGTTCGATTAAGTGAAAATCAAAATAAAGAATTCATGATGGGTCTCGTGGGATGCACTGTGGTTAAAAGGAAGATTAATCTTGATGCTTCAACAATCAACATGCAGGTTGGGAGACATTTCTAGATACTGGTAATTTGTCTTGGATACAAGTAATGCTTTTGCTTTAAAAATCTTATCCTCTTACTTTTATTTATGTGTTTACTAGTATGATGCTTAATATTATCTTTATGTTTTATGTTATAACTAATGCATTTTAGCAATTCAGAAAAAATAAAAGTTTAATGTTATTTCATAGTTTATAGTGCGGCGATGATAATTTGGTACCATGTTATAACTTGTCTATAGTACATCTTATAGTTGAAATTTATTTAAGATATGGTCAGCAAAACACTTGATATGTCATTCGCGGTGAAGAAGCATGAGTATAAATATGGTTACTACATTTGTGATGAGATATACCCATTTTACTCCACCTTTGTGAAGGCATACATAGTACCACGAACTGAAAAAGCAAAAATGTTTACAAAAATGAGGATCTGCTATAAAGGATATAGAAAGGGTATTTGGAGTCCTCAAATAGAAATGACATATCGTTAAACACGTTACATGTTGCAAGACTCTAGGATATAGAAACGGTTAAAAAACAATAATGTATGCATGTATTATATTGCATAATATGATTATTGAACATGAAGTTAAATCGATTTGCACATACGATGATAATAACATAGTTAACCCTGATCAACAATTCATTCTCGGTTCGATTGGAATTTTAACAATAGTAGTTGAAATTCAAAATGTTGAAACGTGTCAATACCTTTGAGAGACCTACCAAAAATCTACACTAAAACAACATGAACAAAAATATCTTTGAATTATGTTTTTATGGGACTTTTTATATATTTTTGTCTAAGTTTTTTTTTATTAGTTGCTTGGTGTTTTCTTTAAATTTATGCATTGTAATGTTTGGGATTTTTATGTTATTTTTTTCTGTCTTTTTTTTTAATCTCATTTTTTAATCAATGTATTGTTTTTACGAATGAAAAACTAATTTTGAAAAACTATCTAGCATTTTAATTATATTTTTGATATAATTTTAAACAAAAAAAATGTGTAATGATGAACTAATGGAAATACAAATCCATTATGATTATATGTGGTGATGAGGTGACATTAATATGACATCTAACATTTTTTGTTAGAGTGGGTAATATGGGTCTCGAATTTCAATGACCTAGTATCTATCTTAATAAATAAAGATAATTTTGATAAATGTCAACTTCTTAATGAATTTGAAACATGTCATTTTCTTAGAATTTTAAAATTATTTTTTTACCACTTGTCATTTTTGTATTTTTTTCATTTTTTATCATCTTCCACCTATTAAATGTCACCTCATAATAATTAATATGAATTAATGTATATAGTAAACCTTCCATTTGTGAATTTTTATTTCTATTAATATATTAATGAATTCTATTTATGAATTTATATTAATTAGTTTTATTAGTAAAGATTAATTAAGACAAATTACATAAATGGTTATTGTGGTTTATTCTATTTATTGTTTTTATTTCGAAAGTTTAATTCAAAAAATACTTAATTTTTTAAACATTCATATTTAACATGATAATAATTTTTTATTAGTATAGATTGAATTATGTGTTCATCATTTTAATTATATATATTTCAAAATTTTACTTTAGAAAATATTTCATGTCTACACTTTATATTTAACTTTTTTAATCAACCCGTGTAATACACGGGTCTCACACCTAGTATAATTAGTATAAGATATTTTTTTTTGATACATTGAGATCATAAGCAGATGCAAAGAAAAAAAAATGAAAAATAAAAGGGAAAGTTGGAGAATGATGTTTGGTTTACAAATTTCAAAGGAATTTAAAGGATTTTGACTGTAAATCTCCGTAAATATTGCATTTTGTTGACAAAATAAAAACAAATTGATTTTTTTAACTCCCATTAAATTCAATGTGAATTATTCTATTATTTGGATAAAGACAAAGATTTTAGATTCATTCCTAAGGGTTTTATTATAAAGACAAAAATACTCGCATGAGT
Organism: Lactuca serriola; assembly: GCF_051521515.1. Classification (NCBI taxonomy): domain Eukaryota; kingdom Viridiplantae; phylum Streptophyta; class Magnoliopsida; order Asterales; family Asteraceae; genus Lactuca; species Lactuca serriola. The sequence continues at coordinate 5,955,285 of NC_136415.1, read as the reverse complement.
TATGTCTCTTTTTTATTTTAATCATAATTAATCAAATCAAAACATATTAGCATCATCCTTTTCACAAATTTTTTACTTAAGTGTTTTGATTTTAAAAATTATTTGTCACAGTGTAGTAATTTTGGTAATATTTACAAATAAATAGTGAAAGGAGTTTTAATATTGTATGTGGAACCTAAGTCCCCTACATCCCTTTTCTCATCTTGTTCCCTCTTTTCTCCCAACTATAACAGGCTTTGAATTCGGGTGTACACTGATGATTGAGAGGAATCGACTAATTCTTTGGCTTTAACGACAACATTTTACCCATGGTGAACATTAACACTCTCGTTATCTTTGAGAAATTGAAACATTATCGAACTAGAAAACCAATAAGTGGGTTTCAAGGTTCGTGCATGCCGATGAACATGTTAAGTGCATGTAAAGGACAAGGTCATCCGACACTAACCACGGTGAAAATGATGAACTTCTACCTGACCCGATGGTAGTCCCCTCATTCGTTCCATATGTAGAGGTCTGAAATAAAACAATTGCAAATGGAGACGACATGCGTCTCTTAAAACAAACTTTAGATTAAACCTGAATTCATCTTGGTAGGTTTAGTGAGTAGGTGTTTGACGTCCAAAAAAAATTGATTTCATCTTTTACACTGGAGGGTTTATTCACCTTTCACCACTCAGTTTTTATATGTCACATCAGTTTTCCATTCATTCACCTTCCGCTCACCAAAAACAAAAAAATGGTCACTTTTCATTACCTCTCATTTTTTATTTTTTAAGAAAAACATATATTGTATACATATATTATACTCATTTCATAGGGAATTAAAAACCTTTATAATATCTTAATATATATCTATAATTTAATTATATGTATTAAAAGCTAAAATCAATAATGAAAATACAAAAAATACAACTGACCAATCACATTAGGAGAGAGAGGGTGGGGTGCCCTCTCCTCACCCTTTCCCAGCACTACCTAAACCACAACCCTGGGGTGCGGTTCCCTTCCCCACTCCACTCCTACCGGTCTTAGAAAGATCATATATCTACAACTTTTAAAACAAACCCTAAAATTAAACTCGCTTTCATATCTTAAAACAAACTACAAATATAGAGGTTTCCAACAATGATGCCACATAGTTCTCCGACATTGGTGAGCTTGTATAACCATCATCGTGTTCCAAATATCTCTCTTCGTTGAATAATGCTAATAACATTGGTCTTCATAAGATCTCACAAGTTTTTATTTTATTTAATTTTGAGATTAAAAACCCCCCAATGCACTAGCAAACTAAACAGAGGCTGAAAATGTGGTGTCTCCGGTGAATAGAGTTGATGATCTATTTAATTTTTAGGGAAAATGGCTTCTCAGGTTAATCATCTTTGTCGTTTTGTTCATATTTAGACAATTTTATATATATATATATATATATATATATATATATATATATATATATATATATATATATATATATTTGACCGTTTAACTTGTTATATGTGTTCACATATTATCATTGTTACCGACTGTAGCATGTGACAATGGTAATATATGAATATATTTAACAAGTTAAATGGTTAAATATGTAAAAAAAAAAAATTATCTAAACATGAACAAGACAAGAAAGTAATTATCATGACAAGTATTTTTCCTAATTTTTATTCTTGTTTTATAAAAGAGATGACCCCAACTAACGAAACGTTTTACCATATTTTTATAAATACATTTAAAACCACAAGACTTGATAATTATTTTTTAAAGAGAAATTAACTTTACTTTTATTCCTACAAATCTTCCTACCTAATTAAATTATATGTGTCATTTTAATATACTAAAATATTATTAAACTAGTTTATAACCCATGGAAACCACGGTTACAAAATTAATTAAACTTTTATACTAAAAAATCAAAGTAATTAATCAATTAGTTTAAATAAATTATTAATTAAGAGATTTTTTAGTTATATATAAAATTACAATCATTGATTTAAATACATATGTGAAATTATATCACTTTATAATTTGTATTAATTTTATTTTAATGCTATTAATTTAATGTAGATAGAGTGGGAAATTTAAAATTTAAAATTTAAAATGAATAATCAATATGTTAACAAGTGGCAAGTATTATTTATGATACATATTAGGGTGACACATAGCAAAAGAAGAATATAATATGCATTAATTAAGAGGTTTAATAAGGTGACACATGTCAAAAGGAGAATAAAACTATTTTTTTATTAGAATAGGAAGATATGACACATGTTGTCATTTAATTGGATATAAAGATTTATAGAAACAAAAAATATAAAGATATTTAATTTCTTTTTTTTAAACTACTATCCATGCATATAAACCGGAAGAGAAGAAGTATTTTATATTGTTGATGGAAACCTGGATTATTCACATAGAAAAATTACACTTACATCATCTATAATTGGACATCCACATCCCTCTCAACAAAAACAGGTGTTTTTTTCTTTACTTGTTTTTTCATTACCATTGTTTTATTTAAATTATAACTAAGTCTAAAACAATAAAATGTTACCTATAAAATATTTATTCGGAAGTAAAAAAAGAAAAAAAAAAGTTATCTAAAAAACGATCTATACAAACATTTATGAAGGGACTCGTTTTTGCTTTTGCGTAGGGGCCTGAAATCCGTTTCATCATGTTTCTTTTTGTTTCTAAAAGGTTTGTAGTGTTTTTGAAGAGGTAATTGCTGATTCAACAAAGCAAGATACATTGATTGAAAAATACCTCCAATAAAGACGCATTGACGAAAACTAATACAATATTTCAATAAAAAATTGTCCAAAACTAACTTATCAAACTCAAACTGACTTGTCCCTTTGATGAACATTGTCAGTTTGGTAAACATATAACTGCTCGCAACTGCTTCTAACTTCTGAAAACCGCTACTTTGGAGTAAATAATTATTGGACGAAAGGTACATTTTTAATATTAAATTGATAACACTATACCATATTTTTGGTTAATTAGCATTTTTCACTTTATGGTGATGTTTCCATGATTTGATAGTAAATGAAAAAGTACAAAATAGATTCAACAACAGTATGGAATTGGAAATCAAGCATAATTATGGACAAACAGGTATGTGTATGTGTGTGTGTGTGTATATATATATATATATATATATATATATATATATATATATATATATAGTGATTTATCTGTACTATAATTCTGAAGTATTTGACCTGAAATGGTTAAAAATTCAAATCTATCTCCAAAACAAATAAGCAGAGTATTTTATTATTTTTATTTAAAATGTTTAAGAAATTGTCAAAATAGAACTAGGAACACCCTTTTGCCTTTCAAGTTTCAATACAGTGTGTTATGTTTAGATATGAAGGGAATGGTTACTTCCACTTAAAATGTTGGAAGATTTTAGTAAGTAAAATAAAGTAAATGAAATTTTAACATTAACTTGAGTACCAAAGGCCCAAAATGTATGTGTACCATCACCATTCATTTCAGATTTCTCATCTGAAGTTTATCCTTGATCGTTGCAATGTTATCTTCTTTTAGGTGGGTTGTTAAAATTTGGAGTTTGGACGTGGCATTGAAACTTGCATATTCGATAAGCTTCATAAATTTTCCACTTCTAAGGTTCAAAACATTAACTTTAATTCATCATTTCAATTTTGTTTTCGTTTTATTTTTAAACAACATGGTTTTCTTTTCAATATGTCAACACATGTTGGTGGGAAATGCAGGCTTGGTTGCTGCTTGGTGTCACTCACTGCCACTGGAGGTGATGATATTGATAAGAACTCTATTTTTACAGAAACTTCAATTTATTTATAAATTTTGCAAATATCTTTAATTTGTGAGCTTTATATAAATATAACATGTTTGCATAAACATCTTGCTGGTTCCACAAACATCCTTTTGAAATCCAATCCTTTTTTTTCTAATTTCCTATCAATTTTGGTCCCAGTGTCATCAAAGTTAACATTTTACTGTCAAAATTATATAATGACCACAGAGACCAAATTTGTTATGTACCCTAATATGTGTTATTTGTTTTCTGTAAATTAACCTTTAGAAAATTTTGAAATTTTAGTCATGGATCGTGCTCAAATGATTAGTTATGGATTTATATTCTATGGTTCTTATGAATTGTTGTTATGTTAGGGGAATACTGATGTGCTTCGGTGCTTGTAATGATCTTTCACAATATTACCGACAAAATATCTAATTTTATAAAAAAAATTGAAAATGTAGGATTAATGATTTTGCACGTTGTTAAGTTTTAATATTGTTTTACTTTCCTTTGCAAAACATAGTATTTATTTTTGGACTTTTTTAGTTTTATTTTAACAGTGATATTTTATTTTCTACCGATTGTGATCGAGTAACAGATAAGAGCTTTGTATAATTAGACCAAATGAATTAAGCAATGTGAAATAAAACAAAATTTTCAAGCCTAATTTCCTACATAAACCAAAACGTCTTATGATAATAGAACATATCAAACTTTGTAAATAAATTAATGATTTGTAAATTAATGAATAACGATTCTTATTTTTAGTCATACATTATTTTACTTCGTGAACCGTGGTTTCCACGGGTTATAACCTAGTATATATATATATATATATATATATATATATATATATATATATATATATATATATATATATATATATATACTCATAACAAGCAATGAGAAAGAACATGTTCAAGACAAAAGGACATGTATTACTCTATATACATTTACATCATATCCCAATACAGAGAATCTTTTAGCAACTGTCATAATTAAAATTATATACCTTTTTACACAGTGAAAGGGGTTTGACGTTGATTGAGATATAACTCTGCAATAGCAGTGTGTAAAGCTGCACCAAAGGGAAGGACATCTTCATCAAGAAAGAAATAAGGAGAGTGTGGGGAATGAACTGAACCAACACCCTCATTACGGATTCCAATTCCAAACATGACTCCAGGAATCACTTCCTGATAGAAAGCAAAATCCTCTCCAGCCATCACCTTCTTAGCCACCTTCACTCCATTTGAACCAAGCACCATTGAACCCACCATGTCCACATGCTGCTTCAAGCTCTCGTCATTAATGGTGGCTGGATATGGAGGGTATTCATCCTCCATCATATCAACTGTACCTTTGCATCTATGAACAGCTGCCTGTTTTTCAATCACCTCCTTCACCCGTTGCTGAAGGTGTTGCAAACCTTTAGTAGTGAGACTCCTGAGTGTTCCCCCTAATTCAACATATGGTGGAATAACATTCGATGCATTTCCACCCCTAACATAAGTAACTGATAGCACCTACAATTCAGATAAACCACAATTTCAAGATTCAACTTCATCCACTTTTAATTTGTCTATGAACAAAGCCACCTACTTGACTTTGGAGGGGATCTAATTCTCTTGAGATTAATTGTTGCAAGGCTAAAACCGTTGATGATGCAGCAAGTATAGGGTCCACACTGTTGTGAGGTTCAGCAGCATGACCACCTTTACCTTCTATCTTAGCTTTAAAGAAGCATACAGCAGCTAACATAGGTCCTGAAAGGGTGGCAATGGTTCCTGTAGGAATTGTATAATCAACATGCATTCCAAATATGGCCTCTGAATCACCTAAAGCACCTTCTTTTATCATATGGGATGCACCAGCACCTCCTTCCTCAGCAGGTTGGAAAATCAATCGAACAGTTCCCTTAAAACCAAATTAATAAGAAAAAAGAAAAGCATTTAGTTGATGAAGTAAAATGGAATTGTTACATTAAGGCATACCTTTAGATTGTCTTTTCTCTGATTAAGTAACTTAGCAGCACCAAGGAGCATGGTTGTGTGAGCATCATGCCCACATCCATGCATTACACCATCGTTTTTACTCTTATGTTCCCATTCAACCAGCTCCTAATGTTTTCATCATACATATTTTAATACTGTTAGCTCCTAATGCATTCCTAAATTACAATGAGAAAGTTGGAATTTATAGGTCAAAATGTTATATGATCAAGACTAAGTCAAACTTAATCTTCACTTCAGGAGATATGAGATTAATACCTGCAAAGGGAGGGCATCCATGTCAGCTCGAAGAGCTACAATAGGAGGAGACCCGGTGCCAATTTGAGCTACAAAACCAGTCATGGAAATCGGGTATGTGTAAGAAACGCCAAGTTTATCGAGCTCATTGCGAATAAGGGCGCTGGTGTTGTGTTCTTGGAAAAGGAGTTCAGGGTACTCGTGGAGCTTCCTTCTTATTGAAATCAACCAATCTTTGTCTTCTTTTGCTGCGCTTAAAAGCTGGGTTCCGTAGTCTTCATCGCCGTCTACGATGTGAATTGAAGAAGGAAGTAAAACCCAGAGCAGTAGGAGGATTCCAAAGGAACGTAAAATCAAAATTTGAAGCATCTTCTACAATTAGGTCTTCTGATACTGTCTCAATCGAGACGTGTAACACTCGACCCAAAATGGAAACCGGTACTAACCCCTTCCCTTGCTCGGTACTTAGAGATCAGAATTTTGATTCTTCCATTTTTTTCCTGAATCGGATTGTCTCCGTTCTTTAAGTTTCCTCAGCCATGTTTGACTTGCTGTAGTTCCCTTAAATTAGTATTTGAGCATTTTTCTTCGGTATCCCTTTTGATCATTTGTGGGCGTAGTTGCTACTTGCGAGCTACTTCTTGTTAATGTTTCATTATTCATTCATAGATAATAATTTCGTAAGTATTTGTAATGATAAATATTAAAAAAATATAAAAGTAACAGAAATTAACATAATATCAAAATTCAAACCAATTGTTTGAAAAAAAATTCAAGCTTTTATTTCGTATAATTTTCTAAAACAAATTGATAAGAACATTGTTCCTTAATACAACAGGAGACATGAAAATTGTTTTGGCCTAAGGAGTATAGTCACTAGACTCACTACATTTCCAATCCATTAGAAAAATGTTGTGATCTCTCATGTCATATGCACTATAATTTCATTATCAGACTATTATACATTGAAAATGGTTACAACTTCTTATTATTTATCTTTTTCTATGTTAAATTAAATAAAAATATATAATTTAAAACAAAAATAAATATTTTATATTAATTAAAAACTCATTACATTACTTATAAAACATAAAAATTTAAAAGTAAATTATTAAGAAAAAAAACATAAAAATATAGAAATTTAAACATAAATTACTAAAAACAAATAAAAACGTAGAAATTTAAACATAAATTACTAAAAAACAAAGAAAATAAAACAAATATTAAATAAGTTTTTTTAAACCTCAATCAGATACATTTTTCTCAACTGACAAATATTTTAATTTTTTGCAAGGGTATTTTATTCTAATTGGATGTCTTTGCGCGTAAATGGGGTCACGTCACCATCTAAGACGGTGTTCATGTGTGGCTTAGTGTGCCACGTAAGACCTCACGTGGAGAGTGAGGCCCTTTACCAGATAGTCTAAGCAATTTCACAAGCCAACTCAAACTATGAAATCGTACCTATAGAGATAATTGAGTAAAAAAACAAAAAAGTTAAATAAATAAATAAAAACAAATAAACAAAAATAAAAAATAAAAAAACAAAAACTTCTTTTACATTTCTTAATTCCCTTAAATGCATCACCAATTTCTTGTTGTACCGCATGATTTGATTGAAATACATAATCTATTGCATTGTTTAAAATGTTAATCCCTCTAAATCAACTTTGTTTTTTCATCTATGCAATCTACAGACTTATCCATCTAATACCTAGGTTGAACTGTATCATACTTGTTTTACCGTTGGTATCCTAGGGGGCATATTTTGCCAACGGTAATATGTCGTTGGTAGAATATTACGCTATTGCTCTTCATTATTACTGGTGAAACTATTTTGTGTGGATTAGTAAGCTGCATCAAATGGTTGTATCTTTATGCATAAGAAAAATTCACAAGAGTGATGGTATATGGTTATGATGTGGAAATAGTTTTATAGGAAAAAATATCACCACACCCCTATCATGCAAAGATTGGTATGAAAGACAAATGCTTACATGGTGCCTACGTGACACCCTTTTACCATTAACAAAAACATCACAACACCATTTAGCCTTATAGATGTGGTATCGACAAGTAAAAAATATAATTAAAATATAGAATAGAAGTAGATATAAGAGACATAAAGCCTTCCAAGTCATATAAGACTCCCTGAATATCAGTTTTGTAAACCGAAAACGTCCTTTAGTCTTCAGGGAGACATACATCCTCTTTTTCGTTAATCCATTCATCATTTGACTCCATGTCCGAAAAAACATATTGGATCATAGGTCTCCCATCTTTCTTTTCTCTTTTAGAGTCTTATATCAAGGTTGATGTTATATTTCAGAAACATCAATGCATTCAACATTTGGAGTGTATATGATAAAAAGTGTTTCAATTTTTCTCACATCTTGTGACACTATATGTGATGCTCAAGACACGAATAACAAGGTGTTCAAGTTTTGAGCACTCGTCTTCATAACTTGACCATCACTTAACTACACTTTAATAGAATAAAAGATTAATAATTAAAATTTTAATTATTATATATTTTATCAGGTTGCATTTTTCTTCCTAATGAGTTACCTTGTTGCATTTTCTTCCTCATTAGCATGGCTACGAATATACCAAAATATTTGATGCTCTCGTTGAACTTTACAAGTTGTTCATAAATTTTCACTGTTGTTGGCATGTCATACATACTTTCAATGACATCGTATGATCCACATTCGATTTCTTTATCGACATTAACGTTCTCCTCGAAATGAAGACTAGTTTATAAAATAAAAAATAGTAAATATTTAGTCGAAAAATAATAAAAATATATACATAGGATTAAGAAAATATTATGCGACATGAAGCGTCCTATGAAGTTGCATATTCCACCTAAGATCAATCTTTTCCCAAATTGGCTTATATCTTGATTCATCACCACCATAGTTTTCTTTTATTTGGTTTTTTAAACAATCCATATATATATATATATATATATATATATATATATATATATATATATATATATATATAGAGTGAGAGAGAGAGAGAGAGAAAGAGCGAGAGAGAGAGAGAGGTGGGTTCAATTGAGAAAATAAAAAGGTTATGATAATAACCTTCAATCTCAAATACATAACTGTATAGAAATAGATAACAGTTCAAACCCATTTCTAATCTGTGACATCCCCATTTTCGCGGCCAGAAAAGACCGATGTTGTTTATGCTTTATAAAAATCAGAGTACTTCATTTTATAAAAATATTGCGAAATTTGTTCCCAGAAAAACATGGTAAATACGTTATTAAAACATTTTCGAAGAAACGTATTTATTTCATTTTAAAACGTTTGGGATGTCATCGTTAATACAGAAACATAAGCATAAACAGAACTTACAATTATTTACACTAGTGATCTACATCTCTTTAAATCTCTCAGTGTAATGTCACTTCATATCAACACCTGTGATATAAATAAACTGAGTAAGTCAGGTTGGGAAACCTGGTGAGTACATAGGGTTTTCAACCCACAATAATATAATTATTATGTTTAAACAATCAAACAATCAACCCAATTATCCATCCCCATTATCTTCTTTATTCTTAAGGATCTACCCTAAGAATCAGTTATTTCTCATTCATTCATTCCTAAGGATCATCCTAAGGAAACAACATGAAGTCCATTGTTGCCAATGACACATTGGTCAAGCGCAGCTGCTAATATTGTCACTTAGGCTCAGCTGCCAGAATTAGGACATTTTCTATGAGGCGCTTCTGCCGGTATTGACCTTTAAACACTACTGTCATGGTCATAAGGCTCCCTATTAGGTGCAGCTGCCGATACTATCCTTAGAGCGCAGCTGCTAGGACGTTTACCGTAGATCTAAATCATCTACGGGTTGTGGCGCAGCTGCCAGTGCTCATCTATAGGGTACTAGGTCCACTGCTGCCAATGTATACCTATAGGGCACTAGGTCCGTACTACTAATGTTCCTCTATTTCAGCTTTTATCCATCATCATTCATCTACCCATGTTTTACCCAACATATTTTGTAGATATAAAATACTTTATACAGTTTACATCATTTAAAACATGTATAAAAATCTTTCACCAGCATAGACAACAAGTATTCAGACAATATGCACACATAACACGTAATTTATATTAAAATACTTCATATCTATGTGTAAGATGAAAGAGACCATGCACTCACCTGATTAGGTGGTGATTCCGAACTCAGACAACACTTCGTTATCTCAAAACAATTTTCCTCGACAAAACCTAGTATCAATACCACTAGGGTTTAGTTTTTAACGTTAACCACGACTAATTAATAGTCTATCTATTATTAATATTATATAAGCGTTAAATAACACTCAATATAACTCATAATAATAGCCCAAATAATTATTTTAAGGTCCTAATAATGTTACTATAATTAAATAAAATCTATATTAAATATAGTATAGGCGTAGCTCACTTACAACGAGTTTTTATTAAAAACTGGGCTTCGCTGGAGCAGCGTTTCCAAGCCGAAAGCTTTTCTTCTCGGAGCCGTCGGGCGCTCCGGGGCTTTCTTCTCGTGCTAGGGAGGTTCCGTAGACTTGGGAGGGGTTTAGGGAGGCTAGAGAGAAGTTAGAGAGAGAAAGAGAGGCTTATGGTGTGAAGAAAATATGAGGAGTTCACCCTTGTATTTATAGGAGTTTTATAGTAAAGTAGTCTCTAAGCTTCGTCCGTAACTTTTGCATACGAGCTCCGTTTTTGTCTGTCTTTTTACCGTTGAGTTCCTATTAATGAGATCTTCAACTTTCATTTAGACCTTGTTGGCTAATTCTCATTCTATCTCGGATTTACAAAACTGTATCGAATTCGCCGCGCTCGAAAAGTAGGGACTAAGCTTCGTCCATAACTTTCGCATAAGAGCTCCATTTTAGTCTGTATTTTTACTGTTGAGTTCCTCTTAATGAGATCTTCAACTCTCATTTAGACCTCGTTGGCTAATTCTCATTCTATCTCGGATTTACGAAATTGTATCGAATTTGCCGCGCTCGAAAAGTAGAGACTAAGCTTCGTCCATAACTTTCGCATACGAGTTCCGTTTTTGTCTGTCTTTTTACCGTTGAGTTCCTATTAATGAGATCTTCAACTCTCATTTAGACCTCGTTGGCTAATTCCCATTCTATCTCGTATTTACAAAACTGTATCGAATTCGCCGCGCTCGAAAAGTAGGGACTAAGCTTCGTCCATAACTTTTGCATACGAGCTCTATTATCGACGTTCTTTATATCCACGCGTTGGTATTTACGAGTACTACAACTTTCATTTAGATCCCGTCGGCTAAAAATTGACCGATCTAAAATTCAGATTTCGGGTTGTGCACTGCTATGCTAAATCTTAGAAAAATCATAACTTCCTCATACGAAGTCAGATTTGGGCGTTCTTTTTATCGATGTTCTTAGTTTAACATATTCTACGACTTTCGTTGAGATCACTAAGGCTAAATCTCGCTCTATCGTAAATTCACTATTTACGCTTCCCGGTATCGTGCCGGTTCCGTCACGAAACTTCAACGGGTCATAACTTCTTCGTTATAACTCGGTTTTCGGCGTTCTTTATATGTACGAAAACCTTGTAACATACTCTACAACTTGGTTAAGATAATTTATTATAAATAATCTTTTTTCAAAAAGTCGTTTTCGACCCCTATTGCCTCTAATTTGACTAGCCCAGATTTGCGGGCGTTACATAATCGATCATTCATCATCCAAATTTCTCCTCCAACCTTCAACAATCATCCTGATTTCTTCAATTAAACCATCATCAACATCATCCAGTGTTAATCAATCGTTGATCTTCGTCAATAACATGTTTATCAACACGATTCAACAGTTAACAACAAAAAAATCGTTTTTGGTTCTTTTACTCCAACCTTCAATTCTACTTGAATACGACCAGATCTTCAACATCAACGATTAATTATACTCCCAGCGTCATTAGATCAACATCATCGATAATCAACAAAAAATCCACTTCATATCATTCATTCAACATCGATTATCAAATAAAACTTCAAAATTGAGGTTAGAAAAAGATCAAATCGTTTTTTTTTTTTGAAAAATTTCATATAATTCTCTATCAATCTACTATTTTGTAAGATTTAAATAGTCAAAGTATCATGTTTTTAACATTTTTAAAAAAGTTAAATTGTATGCACTCCATCTGTTTGATGAAATGCATAAACTAAATTACCACATTATATTCATATATGAATATGTTTTCTCACCTGAATCAGTATATGATTATTAAAACAAAAAAACAAATATGCAAGTCTGTATCTTATTCATATGTGAATAACATATAAAAATTATATATATTTGTGAAAATACCTTGTATTATTCATATGTGAATATATTGTGTAATATTTATAAGTGAATACATCATCTAATATTTACAAGTGAATATACTATGTAATATTCACATGTGATATACCATGTAATACTATATAATATTCAGATATGAAAATAATATCTAATATTCATAAGTGAATATACCATCTAATATTCACAAGTGAATATATTATGTAATATTCACAAGTGAATGCATCGTCTAATATTTAAATATGAACATACTATGTTTATTATATGTTATATTCATATATGAATGATATTTAAATTGTAAAAAAAATTAATCATAGTTTTTATTCATAAGTGAATAATGAATGTACAGTAGTAAAAACCTGATTCATTTTTATTCACTTATGAATAAAGATAGCTGAAAATATATAAAAAAATATATTTTATCTTAAAACTATATTTAAAATCATTTTTCAATAAAAATAGCTTCTTAAAAATTAAAAAAAAAAAACGAAAAAACTATGTTTTTGTATATATTAAGGTAAGGCTTAGCATAGTTTAAGGAAACATGTTTTGTTGGAAAACACATGTCTATTCCTTTCCCATTTCCGCTGATACGACGGAGGCTTTTGCGGCAAAAATAAATGAGTGGCTGAGAATGATTCCCCCATTCTCAACCTTTTTTTCTCAATTGAACCATCCTCTCTCTCTCTCTCTCTCTCTCTCTCTCTCTCTCTATATATATATATATATATATATATATATATATATATATATATATATATATATATATATATGTGTGTGTGTGTGTGTGTGTGTGTGTATTGTCAGTTTCACATCACCATTCATAAGCCTTAATACCTTCAAAATAGGAAGCACACAACTTAAACAATCTTTTATAGCCTTCCTAAAATAGACACTAACTACAATAATATCTTCAACAAAATTCCCTTCACTTGTAGAAGCAAATGTGGATTCGGCCCAATCATTAGAAGTAAACAGTTGTTGAAGATGATGTTTTTAACTCTTGAAATCTTTTCAATGTAAGAAAAAAATAGCAAAATGCATTACTCCGGCTCGTGTCAGTTATTGACCACCGGTGAACCTTTTAAACATGGATAGCAAAACACAATATTTATAAATATAAATGGTAACTTTCCGTGCTCTATCGAAGGTGTATTAGAAAGTTTTTCCACCTCATATGTCTTGTAAGTCAATTAAATGGGCGGCACACGGTGAACAAAATAAATATAAATGAGGCTCTCTTGATCCGACTATTAACTGGGTAACACATAAGCAGAAGCACTATCCGTCCAACCATCGGGCATAAGAGTGCACCCCGTTTTCTTCCACCATTGCTTGTACTTATTCAATCCTTCTTCAACACATTCTAAATCTTTCTTTAGGTATGTTACTCTCACCTCATGATAGGAAGGAAGATTCAATCATTTCTCATACTCCCATGTAAGTATCAATGTGTCTTTCCATAAAGGAGAACTTCACCAAATTAAATGGCAATGCTTCACCGTATATAAGTCAACATAAAGCAAGAGTTACAGGCTCTCTATTCTTCAGTGTTTGATTCATTTTTTTTGTGTCCCTTTCATGAAAAATGATTTCATAGTCCTGTTCCCATCACTCTCAACTTCAAAACATTCATCATCTATTGCCCAATCATTAGAAGTAAACAGTTGTTGAAGGTGATGTTTTAACTCTTGAAATTGTTTCTATGTAAGAAAAAAATAGCAAAATGCGTTACCCCGGCTCGTGTCACTTCTTGACCACCGACGAACCTTTTAAACATGGATAGCAAAACACAATATCTATAAATATAAATGGTAACTTTAGGTGCTTTCTCGAATGTGTCTTTGAAATTTTTTCACCTCATATATCTTGCAAGTCAATCAACTGGGCTAGACACGGTGAACAAAATAAATATAAATGAGGCTCTCTTGATCCGACTATTAACCGAATAACACATAAGCAAAAGCATTATCCGTCCAACCATCGGGCATAAGAGTGCACCTCGTTTTCTTCCATCATTGCTTGTAGTTATTCAATCATTCTTCAACACATTCTACATCTTTCTTTAGGTATGTTACTCTAACCTCATCATAGGAAGGAAGCTTCAATCCTTTCCCATACTCCCATGTAAGTATCAAAGCGTCTTTCCATAATGGAGAACTTCACCAAATTAAATGGCAACGTTTCACCATATAGTGTTTAATTCATTGTTTTTGTGTCCCTTTCTTGAAAAATGATTTCATAGTCTTGTTCCCATCACTCTCAACTTCAAAACATTCATCATCTATTGCCTTCGACTTTTTTCCTCAATACTAGTCGGTAATTTTTTGAAAATTCTTTTATAACTTAATCAACTTTCGGGCAAGCATAAATATCTTCTTTTTATTCCAGCAAGGTGATTCTTATTCTATTTACTCCTCCAAACATTTTTTACAATAGTTACATTGCACTTTAGTTCTATTTTTTGGGTCTATTTATTCCAGCAAGGTGATTCTTCATTCTATTTACTCCTCCAAACAAAGACAATGACACATTACTAAGCAAGTGAACAATGTTCTAAAGGTAAAACTCAACAGAAACTGATGTAGAAATATAATCACATACACATATTCACATTTATATAATCACAGAAATTGATCAATATACAAAACTACAAATTACAATATACTGATGCATAAATATAATCACATAAACACCTTTTCACATACATAATTGATAATGTATTCACATAATGACATAATCTCATTCACATACATAATTTATTCATTGATGTTATTGATGTATAATCATTAATCACATACATAAATACATAATACAAAAATGATCATATATAGTTTAGTTAGGGGTGCAAATGAGTCAAGCTACTCGTGAGCTACTGGAGATCAAATCGTTAAAAGCTCTACTCGATATCGATTTTAAACGAGCATGAGCTGAGCTCGAGCTTAATATTAGGCTTGTTTATTAAATGAGCTCGAGTTCGAGCCTCTGTTACTTGACTCGATTAGGATCGTGAGCCTAAACGAGCATGCATATATATATATA
This sequence comes from Lactuca serriola, assembly GCF_051521515.1. Lineage (NCBI taxonomy): Eukaryota > Viridiplantae > Streptophyta > Magnoliopsida > Asterales > Asteraceae > Lactuca > Lactuca serriola. Next base: position 5,939,855 of record NC_136415.1, on the reverse strand, counting down.
TATATATATATATATATATATATATATATATATATATATATATATATATAATAAAACAAGTATTTTTATTTTTATATATTAAAATAAATAATAATTTAATAAATACCATTTTAGGAAATTAGAGTATATCATATACGAGTCGAGCCCAAACCGAGCTCGGGATAAAATTCTTAACGAGCCGAGCTTGAGCTTTGTACCAAAAGTCTCGAAACGAGCCAAGCTCAAGCGTATAAAAATATAAATGAGTCGAAGCCCGAGCCTGGTCAGGTTCGAGCTCGGCTCGGCTCGTTTGTAGCCCTAAGTTTAGTTTAGGTTGGTATGTTATTGGTGAGTGATGATTAATAACTGATGTATTTTGTAACCTACGAAACTTTGAATCTTTGAGAGATACAAAAAAGGAAGAACATTAATACTAAGTATTCAAGTATCAAGTCGGTTTAGTAGGTGAAGAAGAAAGAAGAAATATTACCAGTGACGTGAAGAATGAGAACCATAGGGATAAAATAAAGAAGAGAAAATAGTAGGAAGAAATGAAGAAGAAGAAGAAGAAGAAGTCTCTCGAGTCTTGAGTAAGAGGAATCCATAGAAAATGAAAGAAAAATTACAAGAAGACTTTTTACTTTTTAGGAATATGTCTCCTTAATCCCAATACATTTTCCCAGCACCAAAAATTAAAGTAATTAATCAATGAATAACCCATTTAAACATTAGATAACGAAAGTAGCCACAAGTTTCATGACTCGTCCGAGTCATGAGTCAGCTCGACTTGGTACGAGTCACACTTTGAATCACAATTTTTACGAGTCAAACATAAAAACCAAGTTAGGTGGTTGCGATTCGCATCTTTTTGAGTTTCAAATGGCTCGACTTGTACGGGTAGACTCGTGATTCGTATGAGTTTAACAACTATGCTTACATCATCGACAATTGAACATCACTCTCAACAAAATCAATTATTCTCACTTTTTTACTTTGTTTTTTCATTGTCATTGTTTTATTTAAATTAAAAGTCTAAAACAATAAATTATTAACAAGAAGACATTTTTTTGGAAGCGAAAAAAAAAAAAAAAGTTAAGACAACTAGTATTATCTAAAAAATGATTTAAGGATATATTTAAGAAAAAAATAGGTACTTTTAATATCAAACGCTTCAAAACGATCATGAGAATATTAAGAATGAGACCAGTGGGTGTTGTACCATATTTGACTACATTTTTTGTTACAATTTTGGTCTGTCATATCAATGCCACATCATTTTTCTCCACCCAACGAAACTAATAGGAATGGTACCACACCTTACCATACTTTTTTTTCTAAAATAAAATAAATGTAATTTAATAAAATGTAACTATATAAAATTAAAAAAATGAAATTGATTCATTAATTAAAAAAATATATACAAAAAATACATAAATAAAAGAAAACATAATCAAAAAATAGTAAAATAATATGTCATGCCTAATCATCGTCGATCATAACATTATCATAATCTTCGCCCAAATCATCTACAAACATATGCGATACATCACCTATCTCGTCATAAAAATCACCGACAACGAAAGTAATGTATCGTCATAAAAATAGTCGACAACCAAATTTACTTTTGCTACCAAATTAGTGCGAAGATTGTTGTAACATGTGAATCCTTGAGTTTGAAGAGAAGAATGAGGTGTTCTAGTTGTGCATCTAGCAAGGGAACATCATCATCGTCATATTCTGCTCGTTTGGGATCCTTGTAAGAGTCAAAGCTTCAATATTTATTGTTTAAATGTTGTAGATCTAGGTTTTGTCCCATTTTATCCATGTTTAAGCAAAATTGAATGGAAGGAAGCCATAAAGTTGACAACTTTATGTTTTCTAAGGGTCCCTTGAATGTTATAAAGTTCATATCTAGTAGTTGGTTGAGTTTTGAACCCTTGCATTAGAACTTTAGCGATATTTTTCTACATTTTGACCCAATATGAGATCTAGACATGTATTTGACATACATATCCATAAAGCATCAATTTTTAAGTTAATTTTGGAGTTATATGATCTCCTGGAAAGTTGGAATGCAACAGAGAAAGGATTAGGGCTGAATGTATTAAGATGTCTGTTGTGTGTAAGTCACAACGTGACCATTTAATGGTCATGACTTGACGAAGGAATTCCTCTATCATTTTGGCCTGATGCTGTCACGAGGTGAGGAATTGATCCTCACAACATGACAATGATCCAGATCGTTTAGGGTTGAAGTCGAGCTGTGTTGAATCGTGGCTGAGTTAAGGACTGAGGGGAATCAGTTTTCACGATGTGACCATAAGTTGCTCATGACGTGAAAGCAGCTAAAGGAAGGGTTAACCATTGAATTTGACCATTGACTTTTTGACCAGTTTGACTTTTGCTCAACTGTAAGGGTTGAGGACTTAGAAGGGAAAAATGGTCTTTTGCCTAAATGAGAATTATTCTTTGTATTTGGACTTGTTAAGTTAGGGTATTTACCTTAATTGCTAACAAGGTCTTGGTTTTGTGTATGTTTAGTGGGAAAGACTTTAGCACCAACGACTCGTGTGTGAGATCTATTCGTTTACTGATCGAGGTGAGTCTCTTCACTATACTCATGAGTTGAAATCACCAATGCCAGCCCACTGGATTATATGTGTAGGATGGTAGCAATCTTTGTGACTCTTGCTGATATGACTGTATGTTTTATGTATGTGGGGTGAAATAGACTCGTTCATTATGTACTTGTTGTCTTTGTGACTCTTGTTGATATGCATGTATGTTATATGTATATGGGGTGAAATAGACCCATTCGGTTAAAAGACATCGGTTGAGTTGAAATAGACACGAGTGAAATAGACATGTATAGCTTTGAGCTAATATGTATGTATCATATGGGGTATTTTAGGGGACTCACTAAGTTATGTGCTTACAGTTTTATGTTTATGGTTTCAGGTACTTCTGGTTCCAAGGGAAAGAGCTTGACGTGATTCCACCAGTGTTCCACATTATTTGACTTGTTTTGTACTCTGATGTTTATATGACATGTTTTTATACTCTAATGGGTTTATGAATAGAATGAATGGTTGTTTTGATTGATTCAAAGAAAAAATTTCACTTAGAAGTTTTGGAACGTTACAGTTGTGGTGTCTAACTTGGCTGTATACTTCCCCTTTTGCTCATCATGTATGTTAGTACACCAATACCAACCCGTTCGAATGTTGGTAAATTTTTATTTTCATTGTAGTGGAAAATCACATTTCCCTCATCTTATATAATCATATTATTCAATATAATGCATGTGTACATCATGCCACTTTTTTTTTGCTTGAATGATCATGTCGAGACTGAGAGTATCTGCCAACGTCTCTTTAGAACACCAATGGCTCACTCGATATCTTTCCTAGTTGATTCTTGGGTCAAGTTAAACTTTAATCGCTTTTCGTCATTTGGACATGAGAATGATTTCGTAAATGTAGCTAACTCGTGATATATCCATTAGTAAAGTAATACACACACGTGTATGATGTCTCATTTGCTTGAAATGACACATCATATGATTTCTTAAGATATATGTCGTTGAATATCAGCGATTGGTCTAGAACATTGATGTCATTTGTTGGCACCCGATGCACTAAAAAATGCATGTCATATCTAAAGATCATACGATGCCACTGCTTCTAAAATTATTGTTGGCTACTTTTGATCACCTCACATAAATTGACCGCCCCACACATTAGGGCACATTGACTACCCCCAATACCTATAATCAATACTACTAAGCATTCCAAGGAAGTCATGCTTGTTTTCATGTGTCGGATATAGTTGGTGGATGTCGCTAATCGTAGGCTTGCATAAATAGCAATCGCGATAGAGGATAATCACAAATTTAGCAAACTTGTTTACACTCTCTCCTTTCGTTCGTTCTGACATTCTCAATTACTCATCCCACGAGTCTAGTGTCATGCCGAATGCTACAAATTGCAGCTATACATTTTTGAATTGTGGAGAAACTTTTATGATCTCTCTTACTAATGCTCTGCTGAAAATATGGAAAACGATTTTTTACATCATCAACAATGCGTAAAAATAATATTTTCCTCATCCGAAACCGACATCTAGATTTTTTCGCATACATTGCATTATCGACAAAGTAGTCATTCACAAGTTGGTTATTCCCGACTTCACGATTTCTCCGTAAATGAGGATTTCTAATTTTTGAGTGCGACGTCCCCAATAAACTCCGCTTCCCACAACGCCAAACGTATCCGACGAAAAATACATTTTAGAATTTTAATCAAAAGTATATAGAATGGTGGTGTCTTTTTGTGGTTTAAAATGCAGAGAGTTTGTGTTTATTTATAATAGGTAAATTAAAAACAAAAAAAAACAAAAAAACAAAAAACAAAACAATTTTTTTTGAAAAATGGCTGTTAAAAAACGATAAAGAAGGGAAGGGAGCCAAGTCTCGTGTATGTTTGACGTGCGGTGGACTTATTGCACTTTCCCACCCCAAACGGTGTTATGTCACTGCAGGACCACAATGACACATAGCCACCACAAAGTGCGGTAGGCGGACGCACCCACCAGTTAAAAAAAAGATCAACTAACCAAAAATGTAGATTCAAACCCAAAAATATTAGATATCATATAAAGGGGATAGTAACACAAAAAAAGGGACAACCACAAAATGTTGATAAGAAACATCCAATACCATATTTAACACGAAACATACATACCACGTTTATCATGTAAAGTCATCTAGTATAAAATCCATGATAAGAAATATTCCAATAAGTTGAATACCAATTTGAGAAATGAAAGAAGAATACATAAAAAAAAAAAAAAAAAAGGAAACAATAATCTTGCCTGTTGATATTCTAAACAAAAACCTAAATAGTTTTCAATCTTTTTTTTTCTTCCGTTCAATCACCATAACAGAAAAGAGATCATTTTTCATACCACCCTACCTAAAAACGAATGTCATGTACACCAAAGAACATCTCCGTCTTTGTTTACTAATAGATTTGGAATCACAAAACACATGATTTTAAGAAGAATCAAGAAAAACTGATATAAATAACTTCATATTACCACTGCAAAATCAGTCTTGGTATATAGACATAAACACAAGCCTCTATCTATATTATCGGTTTTTTCCACTATCTGAACGCTTAAACCTATTTTATCTTATTCACACTCAACCCCCTCTTAAGCATTTCCATAAAGCAACCCCACCTGCACACAACCCCATGACCACCAGCACCTTAGGCATATACAACACCGGAATCGAAGCTAATGAAGTCTTAGCTTTACTGTAGAATGACGATTCCTTCGCCTGAATCACATTGGAACCGGAATCTTGATCCACACTCTTTTCATCTGTTGAAATCTCAGCGGGTTCCTTTGCCTGTGCATGCCAGATTCAAATCAACAATAATACAAATCGATACGAAATTGGAACAAGTGAAAAACAAAATTTGAAAACGTACTTCAGTTACGCTAGATTCTTCTTCACTAGCGTCCAATTTCATCGGCTTTCGAATGAACCCTAGTTGTAGCTTCTTCTGCAAACGGATTCTTCTGCTCGCAGTTCCTTGGAATGGAATACTAGATGACGGAATCGGGTTTTCACGAGTTCTTATTACGATTCCGGTTCCAGAACTGTTTTCATCATCATATGCCACATGATCTTCCTCCATAGCCTCTTTATAATCATCAACCTTGTCCTTGATAGATTGCTCTTCATTAAAACACATATTTGTTGGTTGTTCCTGGTTATAAGAGGGCCTTACACATAGTTTCATGTTAACACGAAGTCTTCTGTTTGCAGTTCCTTGGAATGGGATACCAGGAAGCTTTGCCTTTTTCCAATTCCTTATTATGATTCCCGTTCCAGAGTTGACGTCATTCCCAGATGCCAATGAATTGCCATTGTTGCTGCATAGTTCGTGTTCTTCCTTGACAAAACTCTTAACTTGGTCTTCAACTGGAGAGAACCAGATGATATTTTCATCAGGATAATTGCCTTGCAATTCATGTCCCATGTGAAATGGCGTCCTGCTGTCCTGCACATATGGTCCATTACCATTTGCATCGTGGCCCATTTTGCCCTTTAACTCGCCAATAGATTCAGGCTCTTTAAAACGAGCCATTTCCATAGAAGCTTGAGCAGGGCAAGCATCCTTATAACTGGTATCCTCCAAAGGAAAACGATCTGGTTCAACTAAGACATTATCCAAAAACTCCATGATATCTTTCGCATTTGTCCCATACTGATATTGCATAGGGTTGTCAATTGAAGGGTTACCCAGGTATGAAGATCCAAACTCTACATGCATCTGAGAATGCAAAGGGGAAAAGATCTTTGAATCCAAATGCTCCGGTATAGGATCACAAAGGCCTTGTAAATCAAGATAACCGAGAGGGTCAACATTTGCTTCATCAGTATCTCCGATTTGACCAGTCAACATCGGAGTGACAGGGTCTGAAGGAGGATCCTCGGTGGAAGACTTCACAAGGGAAGGGGAAGAAGCAGTGTTCTGATCAACATCAATGAACTTTGGACTCCCAGGATCGTCATCTTTGCCATCATGTTTCCTGAACAAACGACAAAGCACAAAAGGGCTCTGCAAATAGTAAATCAAAACACGAGTATTTGTAAAAACATGAAGAAGAATTAATGGCCATTTCAAAACCTAAAGAGTTCACACTCACAGACCTGTCCAGAATGAGTACCATCGAGTTCCTTTTCTGTAGCACAGTATTCATGGATCACCCAATGAGTCCTCTCCCCTTTTGGAGCACGACCAAGATAAAAAACAAGCGTCTTCTTCTTTCCAATCACACGACTCCCCCTGGAAGTCTTAATCGTCCTATCTTTCCCGGTAGCCTTCCAGTACCCAGCTATTGTTGCCCGATTCAATCGCTGCCCGTTCTGATACTTACGATCCTTGGGGCAGAAGAAGAACCATTCATTGTCAATTGATTCAATAACCGATAAATCTGTAAAAAGTTACAGTTCAAACATAATGTCAGCTTATCGCCAAATGACCGATATCAAAGAGAAAATACACGAAATTTACAAAAGGGCATACCGGGTAAGTCCCAAGGTTCTTTCTTGCAAACGTCGATTTCCCGAATACAAGTTACGTCGTCGTCGTAACCATTGATCTTTAACCGCAGGTAGTGATTGATCAATTCTTCATCTGTCGGACGGAACCGGTAGCCCACCGGAAGAGCTGGCAAAACATCCATTATATTGCAGTAATCGAGCACTAAACCCTAGGATTTTGATGGAGAAGATGGTATAGAAGATTGGTAGAGCTTTTCTTTTCGAGCACCGGAGTTATTAATCAATCTGTGAACCTCGGATTTATCATCAAAACAAAGTGAAAGTGTTTGCAAGAGACAGTGCCCCGCCGTTTTGATCGGTGTATATTCCCGATACCCATTTTAGGCATAAATATGAATATTATTTCGGTAATGCCATTGGGTTCTAAAGGGTTGTAGTTGGTGTTGAGGGATGATAGTTTTAAGAAGTGGTATAAAAAGTGAAAATATGAGAAGAACAGGGGTAGAATCGGAAGAGGAAATGCTAAATCTTAATAGCGAAGTTAAAGTCAAAAACGAATCAGAGTATGACACGTAGTCGAGTGTTGACGTGTGCTGTTACGCTATAGAATGACGCTAAGTTTGTTTTGGGGTTAAAATATAATAAGTGCAACTTGTGGGTTTTAATTATTAAATATTTCAAAAGGAAATCTACGTTCCCATTTATCGCACATCTCCCCCACGATCTAGTTACTTACTAATCGTTTTGTTTTCTAATGTATTGTCCGTTTCAAAAAAAAAAAAAAAAAAGCATATGACGCCTTTTTATTTCCAAAATCAAAATCAGCAAGGCGTAAAAGAATTGAAGGAGGATTATTTATGTTTGTTTTGTTTGTACGACCTTTTACATTTATATTTGTTTGTTTAATAAATTATATTAGTTGTGTTTGTTATGAGTTAAATGAACATAAATAAGCAAGCTCTTAAGTGATAGCCTTTTCAATATTTAGTGGTCCCATACTTATATCAAGTAATAAAAAAAAACTATCACGAGTGATAGCATTTTTAATATATAGTGGGTCACATAACTATATCAACTAATAAAAAAAACTAAGGCTCCGTTTGATAGTTGCTGACTGAAAAAGTACTAACTGAGAAATATCTATCTCGGTAAAAATTATGACTGGGTAAGAAATCATGTTGTTTGATTGTACATCTGATTGAACGTGCTGACTGATGTCAAATGACTATTTTACCCTGATGCGCTATTCGTTTTTATGCAATATAATAATAATAATAATAATAATAATAATAATAATAATAAAAATAATAAAGATGATGATGATGATGATGATAATAATAATAATAAAGATGATGATAACAATAATTATAATAATAATAATAATAACCATCGTTACACATTATATAAAATATTTGAACAAATATAACAAAAAAGTTTTCTACATAGTGGAAAAGATGTGACTTTGTGAATATAAGGTCATGTGTTCTATTCCCACTGCCCTCTTTTAATTTGTTGTGCACCGACCGAATGTCTGACTTGACTCGGTCAGATGCAAATCAAAAAGGGCCTAAACCAATTCCTAATTTAAACATTTTGGTATATATATATATATATATATATATATAGGTTCAGGTTCATTTGAGACCATTCTAATTTTGTGAGACCGTGAGACCAAATCTAAAAATAATTTTAAAATGCAAAATAAATGGAAAAATCCAAAAATTCTTTTTTTAAATGTTATTTTCGGAACTTGAATTAACTAAAAAAAATATTAAAAAAATATAAAAAAAATAAAAAAAAAATCCGTTTTTTTTTTTGAAAAATACGTGAAATATTCTAAATAGAATATTTCACTGACATATTCTAAAAAATAATTTTAAAATGCAAAATAAATGGAAAAATCTAAAAAAAAAAAATTTAAATATTATTTTCGGAACTTGAATTAACTAAAAAAAATAAAAAAAAATTCTATTTTTTTTGAAAAATACGTGAAATATTCTAAATAGAATATTACACTGTACATATTCTAAAAATAATTTTAAAATGCAAAATAAATGGAAAAATCAAAAAATTCTTTTTTTAAATATTATTTTCGGAACATGAATTAACTAAAAAAAAATAAAAAAAAATAAAAAAAAAATAAACAAATGCGTCTCACGGTCTCACAAAATATAAGTGGTCTCAAATGAACCTAACCCTATATATATATATATATATATATATATATATATATATATATATATATATATATATATATATATATATATATATATATATATATATGATATTTTATCGAGTTGGCATCAAAAAGCTTAGCATTTTTTTTAATTGTGGATGCTCTTACACGATTTATATTCTTGTCCTATACCATAACCTTAACAACTCTATACAGTAGAAAGAAGTAAGAACTACCCTATTGGCCTATTAACAAACATATGACATATCTCAAAATTTTCACAAATATTTACAACTCATACTTAAGCAACATTGTTTATGAGTCGTAATTTTTTTAGAATACCATATCACCTCAAAGTTAAAAATTGTAAGATTCGAAAAAACAAGACTCATTTTGAAATGCATAAATACGTACACAAATGATCGCCGTTAAATCGCCTTGATCTGTTTATTATCAAATAATTAAGTTATATTGTTTAAGAGTTAGTAATTATGTAACAAACTATTTTCATAATTTCATATACTGATTTTAAAATATACCAAAACAGTTTAAATTGGATAGGATTGTACTTATTGTAGTTGCAAATGGCTGGGGGGTTTGCCTATGTATCAGGGAATCCACAAACACATCTCATCATTAATTACACACAAACACAAAGGCTCCAATTCATGCATACCTTGCCCTGCATCTTTTGTGTTTATATATAAATATAACACACAAACACACACATACCATAATGGTCCATTCCACCCACCCACCTCACCTAACCAACTTAATTCCATGAGAATGGATCATGAGGAACTGTGCAACAACTTAAAGAAGAAGAGAAGGGAGAGAGTGAGTTTTTCAGCAAGTTTGCCGGAGGATATTCATGGGGTGTTTGCAGACAGTGATTGTGCAGTTAAGTACTCTTCTGATCCATTCCACGACATTAGAAAATCGATAGTAAAGATGATTCAGTACGTTAAAGTTCAAGATTGGAATGATATTGAGGAGTTGATCTATTGTTATATCGCTCTCAACTCCCCAGATGTTCATATCTACATTACAGAGGCTTTCCTCAGCTTATCCACTCCAAGATTCACCAAACGTCGCAACTGACACTAATCGGTGTTAGTGGTGTGGTTTCTTTATTTCTGAATTTATATATTTCTTCTTGCTTTTTGCAAGTTAAACTTAAAAGAAGGCTAGCTAGCTATAGCCATCATGTACTTGAAGTCTTTATATATTAGTTTGGGTCGGACCAGCTGCCACACCAATATCATATTTTGCCATTATCTTCTATAAGAATGCTATATCAATATTCTTTTAAAATTGGTCTTCAGTCAACAACTACTTTATACATCTTTTTAATAGTGTAAAGTTTCAAAATAATCATTAGGAAATTAATATGAACACATCAGTTTGTTATTTAACTAATAAAATATGTATATACATGTAGTTAATGTTTTTTTTTACGATTTGATGATAACAAAAAATTTACAATAAGATGTTTTTAATATAAATATATAATTATATTTTATAGATAAATCAATATCATTAATAACTATATATATCATAGGCAAACATAAGTTATACGACTATCTACTCTAATAAATGAATGTTTTTTTTGTTACATGTCACACTCTCATTCAACTTGTCAAATATCATTTTGTAGTTATTTTGAATTAATTTTTTTTCACATGTCATTTTATGTGTTTTTCTATTTTATTAAATTTCATATAATATTTTAATATAATAATTGCAATAAATATAGTAATAAATGAATATCAATTTCATTAATAAACTTACTTTTTAATTTCAAAATTTTCAAATTAAAGCTTATTAGTTTCTTTTGTTTATTTATTTAAATTATTTGTTTGAATTTAAAAGATAAAAAACATTTTAATTATAATAATTCATTTTTTTTCTTATAAATTCAAAGTTCTTAAATATTTGATTTAAAAAAAATAACCCATATAATGCATGAGTCACACAACTAGTTTCAAAATATACAAACATTTTATATCATTAATATATATATATATATATATATATATATATATATATATATATATATATATATATATATATATATATAGGGTTAAGTTCATATGAGACCATAATATTTTGTGAGACATGGGGACCTATTTATGTCCCTTGATAAAAAAAATAATCTAAGATTGAGATCAAAACATACAATCTGATAAGAGGCGGTAGCAATTTTGAAAATTTATCAAAGTTTAGGCTTAATTTGATGACACGGAGGGGTAAAATAGGAATTGAGTACTCCATTAGCTGATATTTGATCAATTCACGTTCAGAAGTTTGTTCATCGTTCTCGCCCAAATTTTCTCAATCCAAATTTCCTCTCAATCTTATTCCCACCATCTTCCAGAAAAAAAAAATTGCATTTATCTACTTATCAAAGGGTGTAATTAGATGGAATAATCTTAAAAAATCAGTCAATAAAACCCTAGCTTCTTGTTCGACTGGAAGGTATCAAAAACCCTAGAAATTGCAACAATCAAATAGATTTCAAGCTTCAGTACACCAATTTGAAGGTTTTTTTTTTGTCTAATCGAGCATCAATCATGGCTCGTTCTGCTAAAATTGATTCTAATTCTAGCTCTGGTTTGTGTGATGATTCGTCAGAAGTAGTTGATTCTCAATCAAAGGCTTCAGATCTAAGTTTTCATACAAAAAACTTCCCCTGATGACTTAAAAGATCCATAGCATGAGGAAATTACATCTATTGCAGGTATTTTATGTTTCAATAATTGATAAATTAGGTTTTATCTCCTTGTAATGTCTTAATAATATTGGATTTGCTTATTTGATGAATTAGAGATTTGATTTTAGAAGTTGATTTGTTGATTAATAAGATGACCTGATATTATATATATATATATATATATATATATATATATATATATATATATAATACGGGTTGATATGTTAGTATTCAAGCTCTTATATGATTCTGATTTGTATATGATTTTTATTTATATTAATCTATAGATTATCAATTTAATTTTTTGATTTGGTATTTAATTGAATCTCTTGTATGTTGTAAAGCCTTTGAATGTTACTAATATTTGATGTTTGTAGTTAATTTAAGTTAGTTTGTTTAATATTCATCACAACAAAACACTAAAATGATCACAAAAATGGTTCACTCTACATAATCAGATTCTAATTATATACATGATGAATCTCCACTTTGCAAAACATGAACATTTATAATTCCAATAAAGTCTATATATTTTGGAATGTTTTATGTGGTATTCTAATTCTTATATGAAGTATAATGTATGTTTTAGTTGAATACTATGTATGTTTTGGATTGATATTTATTTTATATATTCTTGATTGTTATTATGTTATATTTTAACTATTCTAATTATTATAACGTATGTTCTAGTAAAATATTCTATACATTTTGAAATGTTATTACATGATATCTTGTTAGTCTATGAATTGAAATGTGTGTTTTAATATAAAATTATATATATTATGCTTGCTATTATGTGTTGTTGTAAAAAATCAAAACCTTAGAAAACAGAATCACCAAGCTCAATTTTCATCTAATTCTGAATCAACATGTTTTTCATGATTATAATTTGTTTCAGATTTCATCACGATAAACACTAAATCGGTCATAGAAATGCTTCATTCTATAGATTCATTTTCAAATTATACACCTGATCATTCTCCAATTCACAAAACAAGTATTGATTTTTTCTATATTTCAACTATAACTTGGTAATTAAAATTATTCTGATTTACGTAGTTAGGGTTTATGATATAGTTATTTTGATTTATAAATCCACAACAATTCAAGCATTTGTATTCTACATGCTCTTGAGTTATCCTTGATTTTGATTCTGATTATTCAACGATTATGGTTTATGAAGCATTTTTTATGAAATTATGTACTCTAGCTACATTTAACATTGAATTTATAACATCATATAATTTTGTTTCAAGATTTTCTAAGATGTTACAGGTGTTTGGACTATAATTTAATCTGATATGTTATTGTTATTTTGCTTATTAGTTGAATATTCTAGAAAAAGTTTAATAAATCGATGTTTCATAAGTTGATAGTCTACGTATTCTGATATGATTTCATATGTCAGTTCATAACTTTATTTTATTATGTGACATCCCATTTTCACGGCCAGAAAAAACCATTTTGTTTATTCTTTATAAAAATCAGAGTACTTCTTTTAATAAAAATGTTGCGGAATATGTTCCCAGAAAAACATGATGAAACGACCCAAAAATACGACCCAAAAATTTCGTTTTTCAACATATCCAAAAACCATAATCTGAGTGTCATTTCGTAAAACCATACATGATGTATCTCATAATAATAATAAACACTGTGTGGAAAACTGTATCATATCCACGCCATATAAAAATCAAGAAATAAATCAACTCCCAGGATAAAAGTTGAAGCTGTGGTGTGTGCGATGCCATCATCCCGAGCTCTTCCCTCTGCTAGTGGAAGTACCTGAAACCAAAACTGAACTGTAAGCACGAAGCTTAGTGAGCTCCCCAAACTACCACATACCAAACAATACATATATAAAACACATACTGGGCCTTGCCCACTGCATCGGACCGAGGTCTGGAACTGACTGGGACCTTGTCCCCTGCATCGGACCAGAGTCCGGAACTAACTGCATCGAACCGAAGTCCGGAACCGACTGCATCGGACCGAAGTCCGGAACTGACTGCATCGGACCGAAGTCCGGAACTGACTGCATCGGACCGAAGTCCGGATCTGACTGATCATGGCATAGCATAAAACATAACAACTATTATAAACACATAAACTGCATACCGCATCGGAACAGAGTCCGGAACACATAACACAAACATGCTTGTATCACAAAGACATCAAGCACTCTAACTACTGCATCAGACCAAGGTCTGGAACTACTGATAAATAAACGGGCCGGCATTGTGGTCGTAGACCCGCTCCTACTGAAAGGAAACTCACCTCGTGAACTGGCTGCTGAGTGTATGGCTCTGGAAGCTAACTGCTGCTGCTCCGGTATCTCCCCGGCTACAAGTCCATAAACACACTCAATCAAATACTAAACACTGCACTGGGTAAAATGACTCTTTTACCCTTGGTCAAGGTCAACTCTCGGTCAAAGTCAACCCACAGTTGACCTGACTCGCCGAGTTGGGCCGCCAACTCGCCGAGTCCCTGTTCTCACTCCTCGACCCTACTTGTTGCTACTCGTCGAGTATGGCATCGACTCGACGAGTACTCATTCGATCCAAGAACTCAGACAATCTTCATCCGACTCGCCGAGTCATATGAACAACTCGACGAGTTGTTCTTGAGCTTAAGAAGATTGCCTTGGACTCGTCGAGTTGTATGAACAACTCGCCGAGTCCCTCCATTACTGAGTCTACCCTCAAACTCGCTGAGTCCACTCCACTACTCACTGGTCCCACTCGACACCGCGAAAAAGGAAGAAATCGGGGACTCGCGACTTGACTCGCCGAGTCGTTCCTCCGACTCGCCGAGTCACCGCCATGCAACTATTCTACACTCGATTCTGCTCGAATCCAAAACATATAAATGATAGATGTGAGTCCAATAAGCTGATTTACCACGTAAAGTTTCCAACTTTACGTGTACAAACGCGTGAACAAGGGAATAAAGGCTAAAAGATGCTTAAAAGGGGTAGATCTAGGGTTAATATGCAAAATAGCTCCATAAAGGCAATAGATCTGGGCTCTACAACTCCTAAATGAACAGATCTAAGGTTATCTTGGCATAAGAGAGCTTCCATATCAACATAAGGCTTTAGAAAAGCATAAACAAGATCTAGAAAGGGTCTTAAAGCATAAAAGGGAAGGAAATCTGAAGAATACCTCAAAGAGCTCTTGCTTTCCCTTGAATCTCTGCTCTACAATCCTTTTCCTTGCTCCTTTCTTCTTCTCCTTCTTCAAGCCTTCACAATTAGCACACAAAATCACTTAGAATCACTCAAGAACGAATTAGGGTTTTCTCACAGCTTATGAGGGTGAAGGAGGCGAGATTGGGGGCTATAAGGTGGCTTAAATAGTGGGCAACCCGGGGATTTAGGGTTTCTCCCAGACGGACAGACTCGCCGAGTCCAGAATATGGACTCGCCGAGTTGCCAGCTACACGTGCTCGACATCCCGACCCTACTCGGCGAGTCAGGCTATGAACTCGCCGAGTCCCTCCTATAAAACTTCAAAATAAAAACCAAGGAATTATCATACCGGAGACGGGTCGTTACAATTCTCCCCCACTTATCTCAGACTTCGTCCTCGAAGTCTGCTACGGCTGAATCTGCAAATATCTCTGGGTAGTGCTCCCTCATCTCCTCCTCAGCCTCCCACGTCCACTCAGACCCCTTCCGGTGCTGCCACTGCACCTTCACTAACTGAATTACCTTGTTCCTCAAGGTCTTGGTCTTCCGGTCCAGAATCGCGACCGGCCTCTCAATATAATTCAGGCTACTATCAACCTGAATATCCTCTAGGGGAACGACTGCTGATTCATCCACCAAACACTTCCTCAACTAAGACACATGGAAAGTGTTGTGGATCTGACTAAGCTCCTCAGGAAGATCTAACCGATAAGCAACCCGACCCACCCGGGCCAAAACCCTGAAAGGACCAATAAATCTGGGGCCCAACTTGCCCCTCTTCCAGAACCTGATGACACCCTTCCAAGGTGAGACCTTCAGAAGGACCATATCCCCCACCTGGAACTCCAAGTCCGAATGCCTCCTATCGGCGTAGCTCTTCTGCCGACTCTGAGCAGTCTGCAGTCTACTACGGACCTGCTGGATTAACTCAATCGTCTTGAGCACCACCTCCGTGCTCCCGATGACCCGCTGACCGACCTCGCCCCAACAAATCGGGGTCCTACACTTCCTCCCATATAGCATCTCAAAAGGAGGTCGATCAATGCTCGCATGATAACTGTTGTTATACGAAAATTCCGCCAACGGAAGATACGTATCCCAACTGCCACCGAAATCAAGAACACATGCCCTAAGCATGTCCTCGAGAGTCTGAATCATCCTCTCGCTCTTCCCGTCTGTCTGAGGGTGGAAAGCGGTGCTGAAATGGAGACGAGTACCCATCTCGTCGTGGAACCGCTTCCAGAATCTGGATGTGAAACGGACATCTCGGTCTGACACCACCGATACCGGCACTCCATGACGTGCCACAATCTCTCGCACATAGATATCGGCTAACCTTTCCGCCGATATACTTTCCTGGATCGGAATAAAATGGGCACTCTTCGTTAACCGATCCACTACTACCCATATCGAATCCACTCCTCGTGCGGTCCTGGGGAGCTTGGTGACAAAATCCATGGTGATGTCCTCCCATTTCCACACGGGAATGTCTAACGGCTGCATCCTGCCGTGAGGTCTCTGGTGCTCCGCCTTGACCTTTCGGCAGGTCAGGCATCTCTCGACGTACCAGGCGACGTCCCGCTTCATGCAGGGCCACCAATAATCAGGTCGAAGATCTCGATACATCTTCGTCGCCCCTGGGTGGATAGAAAACCGAGACTTATGAGCCTCATCCATCAACACTTGCCGTACTCCACCCCAGTACGGTACCCACACTCTCCCGTGAAGCGTCAGCAAACCACGACTATCATAATCAAACGAGGCTACTCGGCCCACGATCCTCTCACACTTCTGTCTCTCCTCCTTGAGGCCCTCCACCTGAGCCTCCTTGATCCGCTCCAACAACAGAGTGATCACTGTCATCCTCAAACATAGATCTCTGATAGGGGCCGCCGACACTTTGCGGCTTAGGGCGTCGGCCACCACGTTGGCCTTCCATGGATGGTAAAGGATCTCACAATCGTAATCCTTTAGCACATCCAACCACCTCCTCTGCCTCATGTTCAGACTCGGCTGATCCATAAGGTACCTCAAACTCTTGTGATCCGTGTAAATAGTATAACGGACCCCATAAAGGTAATGCCTCCAAATCTTGAGGGCAAACACAACTGCCCCCAGCTCCAAATCATGGGTAGGATAATTAGCCTCGTGAGGCTTCAACTGTCTCGAGGCATAAGCTATCACATGGCCTCGCTGCATCAAAACTGCTCCCAAACCTGTGATCGAGGCATCACAATTGACTACGAAGTCCTCTACTCCCTCTGGCAAGGTAAGGATCGGAGCCTCGCACAATCTCTGCCTAAGGGTCTCGAATGCTGTCTGCTGCTCCGGACCCCAACGAAATACCACTGACTTCTTGGTCAGTCGGGTGAGCGGCACTACTATCTTGGAGAAATCCTGAATAAATCTCCGATAATACCCTGCCAAACCTAGGAAGCTCCGAATCTCAGATGGAGACTTCGGGACCTCCCACTGCATCATGGCCTCTACCTTGGCCGGATCTACCAAGATACCCTTCTGGTTGACGAGATGACCAAGGAACTGCACCTCGCACAACCAGAACTCACATTTGGAGAACTTTGCGAAAAGTCTCTCCCTCCTCAAAGCCTCCAGCACCTCCCGCAGGTGCTCCTCGTGCTGCTCCTGCATCTTGGAATATACCAAGATATCATCAATGACCACTATCACTAACCGATCCAGCATCGGCCTACACACGCGGTTCATGAGATCCATGAACGCGGCTGGAGCATTGGTGAGCCCAAATGGCATCACCACAAACTCATAATGACCATACTTGGTCCTGAAAGCAGTCTTCTGCACATCCTCATCTCTAACCCGCATCTGATGATAACCAGAGCGTAGATCGATCTTGGAGAACCAAGACGCTCCCTGGAGCTGATCAAACAAATCATCTATCCTCGGAAGTGGGTAACGGTTCTTCACCGTTACCTTATTCAACTCCCGATAATCAATACACATACGATGCGACCCATCCTTCTTCCTTACAAACAGGATCGGCGCTCCCCAAGGCGAACTGCTCGGCCGAATGAAACCCTTGTCTAACAGCTCCTGCAGCTGTGTAGACAACTCCTGCATCTCAGGGGGAGCTAGTCGATACGGTGCCTTGGCTATCGGAGCCGCACCAGGAATGAGGTCGATCCTGAACTCAACCTGTCTCTCAGGAGGTATCCCCGGCAAATCCTCGGGAAACACATCCGGGTAGTCTCGAACAATAGGAACATCATCAACTGTCGTCTTGCCCTTCTCCCGGGCATCCAAGACGTAAGCTACAAAACCGGCGCAACCCTGCTGAACATAGCGCCTCGCCCTGGCGGCGGAACAAAAGGTCGGTCCGCGCTGTGGCCTCTCGCCCTGAATCACTAACTCTCCCCCACTGGGAGTGCGAACCCTCACTAACTGAAGCTCACAATCAATCACCGCCCCGTTGGGGCTTAGCCAATCCATGCCCATAATAACCTTATTCCCTCGCAGGGGAATAGGTACCAGATCCACTGAAAACTGCTCATCAAATAACTGAAGAGAACACCCTCTATGCACTCTGCCGACCCTCACGGTCCTATCATCCGCGATCTCAACCTCTAATGGACAATCCAGCTCCCCTGGAGCTCTACTAAATCTCTTGCTAAGCGCAAGCGATACGAATGATCGGGTAGCCCCCGAATCGAATAATACCATAGCAGAAATGTCGTTCACAGAGAACGACCCTGAATAAAACATACAATTATAAGCAATATACAATCAATAATAATAAAGAGGTAAAGGGAAGATACATACCCGCCACCACATCAGGAGTCGCTCGCGCCTCCTCTGCTGTCATCTGAAACGCCCTACTCTTCGCCACTGGCGCATCAGCTCGGCCCTGCCGGCCATCTGTAATCCTCAAGGTAGCAGGGGCAGGTGCAGCCACCTTCCCTGCTGCAGCTAAACCCGGACACTGGGACTTTTTATGTCCCCTCTGATTGCACTGAAAGCAAATCAGATCTGATGCTGCAACGGCAGTAGCAGGGGCCGTACAATCCCTACTCAAATGCCCAATCCGACCGCACTTGTAGCAGCCGGAACTCCCTGCCTTGCACGCTCCCTCGTGCAATCTCCCACACTTGCCACATCGACCGTGGCTCTGCTGACTCCTAGATATGTGATCTGAAATCTTGGGCTTTTTGCCCGAACCGCCTGACCCCGAAACCGCCTCCGGTTTCCTCTTCTTCTCCATCTCGAGATCAATCTCCCTCTCCCGAGCCCTAGCAATCATATCTTCCAGCGTTTTACAGCTGGACCGGCTCACAAACTGGCGGATATCGCTCCGCAACATCTCGTGATAACGGGCCTTCTTCATTTCCTCATCAGCTACGTACTGAGGAACGAGAAGAGCCCTCTCCCTGAACTTGGCGGTGATCTCCGCCACTGTCTCTGTAGTCTGGGTGAGGTCCTGAAACTCCCTAGCTAGCTGTTGCACCTCAATGACCGGTGCAAACTCCGCCCTGAACCTGGTAGAGAAATCAGCCCAGGTCATGGCGTCCAATGCTGCATCATCCCCAATGGCATGTCCGACCTCCTCCCACCAATCCCGTGCCCTGTCCTTCAGAAGACAGGACGCCAATCTGACCTTGTCCCCCTCGGGACATCTGCTAGTACGGAAAGCGTTGGCCACATCCGCCAACCATCTGGTGCTCGCTATGGGGTCTCGCGCCCCATGATAGTCCGGAGCTCCACATGCCCTGAACTCCCTGAAAGTAAGGGTGCGCGGCCCCATCATGGCCGCCACCTCGGCACGAAAGGTACCCAATCTCTCATCCATCAGCTCTAGAATCCCCTCCTTGATCGAACCGAAGATCACAGGAGTCTGCTCTATAATGATGCGCGTAATCTCCGAAGAAAGAAACTCTCGGGTCTGCTCATCCATGCGCTCATCCCCCGAGCCTGAACCTGATCCCTCCCCGGCACCTCCGCTGCCGGCTGCTGGTCTCGAACGCAAAACCACCATTCTGAAACACATCACAACTACATCAGAAAACGGAAATATCTCAAGGGATCATTGATACTACAACTAGCTTCCTGGTCTTGTCTCAGCCTTTCTTGATTCGAGTACGGATCCCCTGCTTTCAGTAGTACGGGCCCATACTACCTTCCACATCTATCCGTACTTTCTTCAAGAACTGCCTTGACTCCACCAAGTCACTTCTACTACTACTGATCTCTGCTACTCTCATCCTAGACTTGCCCTAGGGAAACCTCAGACTCAACTCAACTAGTCCTCAGCTGCAGAAGGTCTCCTTATAATGCTAATTAACCATCACCTGAACACCATCACATGTGACGAAGATCAGATAATCCTTCAAGTAAAAGACCCGTCCCTATAACGGTTGGACTCAAACAAGAGTTGCGCAATAGGGCCAGTTCCAGCACTCTGGGATTATTCAACCCTGATCACATGTGGTGTGACGTGTTCACCTAATGGCTAACTTCCATCACCCAGAACTCCCACAAAGCACGAAGCAAGCAGCATTCGGATAAAGGAAACATACTCAGGCAACACTATTCTCAAAACGAGAAATTGTACTAGCATACAATGCTAAGCTCACACTATCAGGCATAACCTAAACAGGCTATCCTACTGCTGTCTACTCAATACCATCATGCAATACTCATAAAGCTGTAACACATAAAACAGGCACGTAAGGCATCCTCCTAGATCCTTAGTCCTATACTAGCATGTTGTTCTACTGAAACTAGAACAATTAATCATAATAATAAAACTTGTATTGGTAATTTGGGAGTACTTACTTGAGCTCGGCTGATCGCATGCACCACACCCTTATCTTGTTTAAAGAAATTTCTTTCTTTCTAAGTGCTTTCAAAATCCTTTTAGAAAACTTTTTTTTTTTTAAATCTTTTTATTTCCCCTTAGTTTGAGTCCAGATACACCCGGAAGTGTATCCGAATCCCTCAAACCAGGGCTCTGATACCAACTTGAAACGACCCAAAAATACGACCCAAAAATTTCGTTTTTCAACATATCCAAAAACCATAATCTGAGTGTCATTTCGTAAAACCATACATGATGTATCTCATAATAATAATAAACACTGTGTGGAAAACTGTATCATATCCATGCCATATAAAAATCAAGAAATAAATCAACTCCCAGGATAAAAGCTGAAGTTGTGGTGTGTGCGATGCCATCATCCCGAGCTCTTCCCTCTGCTAGCGGAAGTACCCGAAACCAAAACTGAACTGTAAGCACGAAGCTTAGTGAGCTCCCCAAACTACCACATACCAAACAATACATATATAAAACACATACTGGGCCTTGCCCACTGCATCGGACCGAGGTCCGGAACTGACTGGGACCTTGTCCCCTGCATCGGACCAGAGTCCGGAACTAACTGCATCGGACCGAAGTCCGGAACCGACTGCATCGGACCGAAGTCCGGAACTAACTTCATCGGACCGATGTCCGAAACTGACTGCATCGGACCGAAGTCCGGATCTGACTGATCATGGCATAGCATAAAACATAACAACTATTATAAACACATAAACTGCATACCGCATCGGAACAGAGTCCGGAACACATAACACAAACATGCTTGTATCACAAAGACATCAAGCACTCTAACTACTGCATCAGACCAAGGTCTGGAACTACTGATAAATAAACGGGCCGGCATTGTGGCCGTAGATCCGCTCCTACTGAAAGGAAACTCACCTCGTGAACTGGATGCTGAGTGTATGGCTCTGGAAGCTAACTGCTGCTGCTCCGGTATCTCCCCGGCTACAAGTCCATAAACACACTCAATCAAATACTAAACACTGCACTGGGTAAAATGACTCTTTTACCCTTGGTCAAGGTCAACTCTCGGTCAAAGTCAACCCACAGTTGACCTGACTCGCCGAGTTGGGCCGCCAACTCGCCGAGTCCCTGTTCTCACTCCTCGACCCTACTTGCTGCTACTCGTCGAGTATGGCATCGACTCGACGAGTACTCATTCGATCCAAGAACTCAGACAATCTTCATCCGACTCGCCGAGTCATATGAACAACTCGACAAGTTGTTCTTGAGCTTAAGAAGATTGCCTTGGACTCGTCGAGTTGTATGAACAACTCGCCGAGTCCCTCCATTACTGAGTCTACCCTCAAACTCGCTGAGTCCACTCCACTACTCACTGGTCCCACTCGACACCGCGAAAAAGGAAGAAATCGGGGACTCGCGACTTGACTCGCCGAGTCGTTCCTCCGACTCGCCGAGTCACCGCCATGCAACTATTCTACACTCGATTCTGCTCGAATCCAAAACATACAAATGATAGATCTGAGTCCAATAAGCTGATTTACCACGTAAAGTTTCCAACTTTACGTGTACAAACGCATGAACAAGGGAATAAAGGCTAAAAGATGCTTAAAAGGGGTAGATCTAGGGTTAATATGCAAAATAGCTCCATAAAGGCAATAGATCTGGGCTCTACAACTCCTAAATGAACAGATCTAAGGTTATCTCGGCATAAGAGAGCTTCCATATCAACATAAGGCTTTAGAAAAGCATAAACAAGATCTAGAAAGGGTCTTAAAGCATAAAAGGGAAGGAAATCTGAAGAATACCTCAAAGAGCTCTTGCTTTCCCTTGAATCTCTGCTCTACAATCCTTCTCCTTGCTCCTTTCTTCTTCTCCTTCTTCAAGCCTTCACAATTAGCACACAAAATCACTTAGAATCACTCAAGAACGAATTAGGGTTTTCTCACAGCTTATGAGGGTGAAGGAGGCGAGATTGGGGGCTATAAGGTGGCTTAAATAGTGGGCAACCCGGGGATTTAGGGTTTCTCCCAGACGGACAGACTCGCCGAGTCCAGAATATGGACTCGCCGAGTTGCCAGCTACACGTGCTCGACATCCCGACCCTACTCGGCGAGTCAGGCTATGAACTCGCTGAGTCCCTCCTATAAAACTTCAAAATAAAAACCAAGGAATTATCATACCGGAGACGGGTCGTTACACATGATAAATACGTTATCAAAGCATTTTCGAAGATATGTATTTTTATTCATTTAAAACATTTGGGATGTCATCGTCAATATAGAAACATAAGCATAAACAGAACTTACATTTATTTACACTAGTGATCTACATCTCTTTAAAATCTCTCAATGCAAAGTAGCTTCGTATCGACACCTGTGATACAAATAAGCTGGAGTGGGTCGGGTTGGGAAACCTGGTGAGTACATAGGGTTTTCAACCCACAATAATATAATTATTATATTTAAACATCAAACAATCAACCCGATTACTCATCCCCGTTATCTTCTTTAATATTCCTTAAAGAATTATCTTAAGGGTCATCTCCTATATCATATTTATCTCTCATCTTTTTACCTCACATTTCCTTATATGCTCGTTCCTAAGGCATGAATACGTAGTTACAACGTTGCCTGAACTCGTAATTCATAGTAAGGGTTAGAGTGTCATCACATGAATATACAGTCACAACATCACATGGACTCATAATTTCATCACCTACAGGTTATAAGTCTTCTGGTGTTTCCACGGATTGTCTAGAATAGTTTGTGGTCGCCATATACTCTAGTAGATGACTACATCTCCAAATTGTCGGACAAGGTTATAGTATCTTTCATCCTACATCACCGATTCATCATCACCTATCCATCACCTAATTATCACCACCTTCCTATCATCACCTATCTCTCATCATTTTATTTCATCACACACTAACTATTTCATCTACCCATGTTTTATCCGAACATATTTGTAGATATAAAATAAATATATATTTAAATCATTTAAAACATGTATAAAATCATTCATCCATCATAAACAACAAGTATTCAGATAATATGCACACATAGCACGTAATTTATATAAAATACTTCATATCTATGTGTAAAGATGAAAGAGACCATGCACTCACTTGAAAAAGTGGTGAATCCGAACTCAGACAACGCTTCGCTTCTTAAAAACAATTTCCTTCAACGAAACCTAATATTATTATCACTAGAGTTTAGTCTATTATTCGCCGAGACTAATTAATAGTCTAGCTATTATTACTATTATATAAGCGTTAAACAATACTTATTTAGCTCATAATAATAGCCCTAGTACTTATTATAAGTTCCTAATAACGTTACTATAATTAAATAAACGATATATTAAAAATAGCGTAGGCGTAGCTCACTTACAGCGGATTTTATAGAAAACCGGGATTTACTTGGAGCAACGTTCCCGAGCCGAAAAGCTCTTCTTCTCAGAGCTGTCGAGCACTCCGGGGCTTCCGCCTCGTGCTAGGGAGGTTCCCTAGGCTTTTCGGGGGGTTTCGGAGCTAGAGAGAGGTTCTAGAGAGAGAGTAAAGAGAAGAAAGAATGGGAAATGTGTGAAGAAAATAAGGGTGGGAGAGGTTCTATTTATAGGGTGAAAAATGGCTGAACTTGGTGCCACATATCACCATCTAGTGGCAAGACTTGGGGAGAAAGCAATGACCAAGATTGTGCCATATCACCCATTTTCGCACAACACACTTCCGACTTCTAAAATCCATAACTTTCACATACGACCTCCGTTTTTGACGTTCTTTATATCCACGCGTAGGTAAAAATAAGATCTACAACTTTCATTTTGACTCCATCGGCTAATTATTGACCAATCTTAAATTTAACAGTACGAGGAGATTATACTGTTAAATGTCCACGTAAAATTCATAACTTCTACATACGGACTCTGTTTCCGTCTGTCTTTTTACCGTTGAGTTCCTATTAATGAGATCTTCAATTCTCATTTAGGTCGCGTAGGACAAAAACCGCTCGATCTAAAATTCGAGATTCGGACTGTGCACTGTCAAGCCAAATCTTAGAAAAATCATAACTTCCTCATACGAAGTCAGATTTGGACGTTCTTTTTATGTATGTTCTCGGTTTAACGTATACTACAACTTTAGTTTATATTTATAAGGCTAAAAAGTCCTCCATCGTAAATTCACTATTTACGTCTCCCGGTGCCGTGCCGGTTTTGCCGTAAAACTTCGATGGGTCATAACTTCTTCGTTATAACTCGGATTTTAACGTTCTTTATATGTCGGAACCCTTGAGACATATTCTACAACTTGTTTAAGATTATTTATTCTAAATAATATTTTGTATTATCTCTAAATCGACTAGCCCAGATCTACGTGCGTTACATAGTATATGATATAGTGTTTTATAACATTGAAGTCTAATTGTTTACGATTTCTTTAGATTTTATGATATAGGTTTAGATATGAATTTTATATTTTTCTAAGATGTTACAGGTGTCTGAACTATAATATAATCTTAGATGTTATTGCTACTTTGCTGATTAGTTGGATATTGAAGAAAAGTTTAATAATCTGATGTTTCATAAGTTGATATTATAGGTATTCTAATATGATGTCATATGTTACTTCATTAGATATAGTGTTGTATAACATTAAAGTTTAACTCTTTTTTAATACTTTTACATTTATGATGTAGTTTTATTGTTGACAGGTTTAGCTATGAATTTCAGCTTTTCAGAAAATTCAATACCAAGCGAAATTGAAAAATTAAGTATACTAGTCATAGTTTCAACTTTGACTTAAGTTCCTATGATACTTGGACCTAATTTTTACTTCTAGGTCAAGTGCATGAAGTGTCTACATGATTCATGCAAAGATGTTCGAGTCAAAGAATGACCCGAATATAGATAGTCACTACAGTTAAGTAGTTGTAGAATTCACATACCAATGTGAAATCTAAGTACACTATCCTTCGATTCTACTTGTTTTCAAGTTTCTAATATGTTATAACTTAGCTTCTAGTTACAACGTCTAGTATGTGTCATGCCTACATGTGCAACTAAGTTTATTTAAATCTAGAACTGTCTCAGATTTTGACGGTTGTCACAACGGGTCGCCTTGTCTGATGCCTTTGGTAATCGGAAATTATTTTGTCAACGACCCATTGATAAGAACCGAGGCTCTAGAGGAGGTGAGGCAACCCCTAATCCAAAATATTAATTTCTCCCCAAAACCAATTTGAGACATAATCGAAAACATGTAATTTCAATTGATAGAGTCAAAAGTTTGATAGTATGATATTATATTGTTGACTAGGTTTAAACCCGTGGAAACCACGGTTGATAAATAAAACACTATTGATAATTTTAAACTGTTATAACTAATAAAAAATTTGCAAAAATAAAATAAAATTTTTGTCGGTAAGTTTATACTGAGTAGTTAAAATTAATATATAAATATCCGATCTACATTCTATACGTGTAGATATATGATAAAATCATGATTTTATAAAATGCAATATAAATCTGAATACAATATGACTGAAATAAATTTTAAATTCCGTTGGATTTCATCGGTATAAAATCATGATTTTGTAAAATGAAACCCGTGGAAACCTAATCCAAGACAAAAAAAAGATTTTAAAACAAATTATAACATCTCCTCAAATACCACAAAACAATTAGTAATATTAACCTATATACCCAATATCAACAACAATTTAGTCATAGTAAAATGATATAAATATGTAATCTTTAAATAATCATATTGGTTGCACATCTGGTGAAATGAAAGCGTATTGCTTAAGTAATTACATCCAAAGTCACCAAGTAAAACATAAGTTGATACATATAGGTACGTATTACCATTTGAATCTCCATCGAGAACTATAAAAGAAAACTTAATCTCATAACTGGAACCAAAACCACCATGTACAAGGCTCGTTTCATCACTATTACCGAACATATTTTTCATTCTCCAAGTCACAAGGGATAAAAGACACCGTATTTCCTAAGCTATATCTTGGCAATACATAAAACACAAAATAAAGATTCATTTTATTTAAAATAAGAATAAAAATCTAATATTTGTATGAATTTAAGAATTCTGACACATTTGAAAGTGTTCGCAACGTGATTATAAAAACAAAGTAAAAGAAGAGACTTTTACTACTTGAAATAAAATGAATGGACCACTCATTGAGATTACAACAATTGCTTTGAAGTTGACTGGAGCAACGTTTTAAGTTTTGTCCTGATAAGATAAAATAATAAAAGTATTGATTTTTTGAAATTTGTAAACCAAGTAATTCTACCCTTGTTTTTTGAATTTTCAAGAAGCTCGTTATAAACAAAAATTGTGAAAGTAGTCATGGGATAAAAATTCGAATATCTACTGCCTTTTATAAAATTATCTTTCATATTTTCAAATTTAAGTTGACCTATATATCAAAGTGTGACATTAGTAATACAACAAATAGCAATGAAACATATATCATTCCAATTTTAGTTAATTAACCTATATATCATGTATAATTAAGGTATGGAAATCAATCATTATATCATGTAATACAAATGGTTTCAAGTTCTAAACAATAGGTAAACATCGTTACCTCTAAGAAAAGTATCAAGGACCTTAAAGGAAATCGTCATGAGAGGCCAACACTCCAAGCAAAAAATATCCTGAAAATGTAAGCAGTCACATTAATAATCAAAAGTTTAGACTATAAAGAATGTCGTTATCTCTACTTTCTCAGTATCTTGTATGTAAAGGACTAAAGCTATTTCATTTTAAACCCCTTATGATTTCGACATAAATTTATCAAGTCGATCTTGCAAATCAGTCACATTTCAAACAAACATACACTACACCCAAATAATTAAATGACAAAATAGGGGGTATTGGTTACCATTTTTTGAACCAATTCATAACAGAAAATTGTAAATAGGGTGTAGATGCACTCTCAATTTGATCTAATGGTGAGTAGCAGCAAAACTTGATATAAAGGGGTTCCACATCAGATTCAAGCATGCCTCGTGGATGAGCAGGTAGAGACGCCAAGGGTTCCTCGCAACATAACAATTGATTTTTATACAAAAACAGAAAATTTGAGAAACATGAAGCAAGCCAACTACATTAAAATGACATTTTGATTTAGATAACTACATTAAGTTACCTGCATTTGAGCAACATGAAGCAAACCACTTCTGAACTTCTAACTTTGCAGCTTCTAGCTCGGACTATAAGATATTACAAAAGTATTTTAGATTAAAATGTATTTGTTGTCTAATAATGTAAGTAATGAAAATAAGAAAGAATTATTAAAAAAAAGACAGTTACATACTTGGCATGTTGCAAGAGTATCGTTATAGCTTAGGATACTACAAAAGACAAGGCACAAAAAGGGGATTTATATTTGATTTAAATGAAAGTGTTGTGAAAAGATAAAACCTTACAAAGGATTGTTTAAGAAGAATGAATTGATGATACCTTTCGCAAAGGGATAAAATCATCCAAGTTGTCATATGGTACCTGGTGCCGTTTCTTCTACTTTATGTTAGCCTGAGATGCAAATGAACAACAATGATCAAGAAATCAAACAACATAGTAAAAGAAAAACATGGTGAAACTGTAATAAACATATCATCAAACACATAGCGGGCATCAATATTAACCTTGAACATCGATTCCTCTGGTTGATTAAATATTTTTCGAGCAAACGTGTCATCTCTAGGTAAACGTTGGTGCTGAAAAAGAATGGAGGCGGTGGTGAAAACGGTGTAGTAGCAATCGTGATAAAGCAGTAATGGTGTGGTGGTGATGACTGAGAAAATATATTCTCTTATCATTCAATTTTGGAGATGATTTGCTCCACGATTTCAAGAGTTTTTGGTTACTGAAGAGAAAGATAACGCATGATTTAAATCCAATTTACCTCCACGTTTAAAGGGATTGATAAGAAGAAATTGTGACTGTTAAGCAAAAGAACGAATTTCACGCGTAAGGAAGAAGGGAAAATCGGAACTTCACTTATAAAATTCTAGGCGGGAGAAAAACCTGAGAAGGATTGAGGAGATGTCACGTGGCATTAGAGGTACTCTTTTATTAGGATAGGGGATTATGTTCTTGTGCATGCTTTTTATGTACTTAACAAACAAATATATTCTTTTCACATTATTTACATATTATTATTTATAATTTAACCAAATCTATTTTACTAAGGCTTTGTTCTCTAATATATTAATTTAATATGTGTTTCATGTAACATGGCTCACGAACACTTACACTTTAGGGACATAACACAACGCTATTGATTTGGGTTCCATTTAGTATTCATATTCACGTGTGGCCTTGGATTCACTTGTTTATGATTTCTGATCCACTTACATAATTGAGTTGCGGGTTCTTGAAACATTTTTAGAACTTTAAAATGTTTTTTATTTGTTCATTGTTGTCTGTTAAAAATCATTTATTTTATAAAAACATAATTTTGTTTTACAACTGAATGTGTTTACTAGGGGTGGTAGCTGGCCCATTGACCCTCTAACCTGAAACTGGCCCACCAACCTAAAATTGACATGTAAACCCGCAAACTTATATAATTAAACGTATTATGTGGGTCGGGTTAGGGTTGATGTTTTCAACCCGCGAACTCGTGACCCGCCAACTTGACTGCATATATAAGTTGGGTTGGGTTGATGTACCCTCACCTGCCAACCCTACCCAATTGTCATCATTACTGTTTACGGGTTTAGGGGATCGTTAAAAAAACATTTAAAAAATTATAACGACTTTAATAAATCTTGAAAATTACAAAGTGACATTTAATCAATGTTATAAAAACCGGTTCAACCAGTTGATCGAACCGGTTGGATCGGGAACTGAGGGAATGAGCGGTTCAACTATCACCGATTT
Source organism: Lactuca serriola (assembly GCF_051521515.1). NCBI lineage: Eukaryota > Viridiplantae > Streptophyta > Magnoliopsida > Asterales > Asteraceae > Lactuca > Lactuca serriola. The sequence continues at coordinate 5,909,984 of NC_136415.1, read as the reverse complement.
TACATTGATTTCTGAAACAGATTGAACCGGTCGGTTTTTAGAAAAACCTGGTTGAACCGATCAAAATAAACCGGTTGAACCAGTTAAACAAATAAAAACATAGAGAAAATAATCATTTACATAATAAAATTTAGTGATTTTTTTTTTCAAATCTATCTAGCTTTCTCTAAATAAAAACATATGGTAAATGTCACAAAGTTTTTTGATGTATTAGTATTCATCTAAAACTATATTTTATTTTAGTATTATAGTTTATTTTCTTTTTAACGTATATGGATTGATGTAAAACATTAAAATTTATAATTATTTGTTATTTTAATGTATTTGGATTGATCTACAATTTATTATATATATATATATATATATATATATATATATATATATATATATATATATATATATATATATATGAACTTGTAAACATCAAATTTATGATTTATATATGTATGCATGAATAGGAAAAAAGGAAAAAGGATAAATATTATAGAAATTGGTTCACCTGGCGGTCAAACCAGTTAAACCGATCACCATACCAATTAAACTAAAAACCTGGTTTTTAAAACATTGCATTTAATAGATTTTTAATTTAGCCTCGACTTGTATTCTTTGGAGTTCGTCAACTTTTAGAAAAAATCTTGCCTTTTTTTGAAGCTAACAAACTCCAAACATTCTCTATTTATCATCACTTTTGTGTTTTGGAGGCCTAAGTATCCTCAACCAACCTTTAAATTTAAAATCATTTTTGTGTTACTTTTTTTTTAACACTAAATATGAAGGTAAAATATAAAGACCTCTAAAAAAACATCATTTATCATTTTAAAGGTTGGTTGGAGTTGAATAAAAAAAAGTTCACTATTTTTGTTATTTTTTTTGTTATGTTACTTATTGGAGAAAATCTAAGACAAAATTGCAAGAATGGTCCCCATGGTATGTCGAAAATTGTCACTTTGGACCAAACAGGTTGTGACTAGCACAAATGGTCAAAAAGTTTCCATTTTGTTGCTAGTTTGGTCCATTCTGCTTTAATTTTTTTTTTTATAAATGATGATTTTGCCTTTTTATTTTCTTTTTTCATTTTTTATTAGAAAAATAAAAGAAGAAAAAAAATATCATTTCTCTCTCTCTCTCTCTCTCATTTCTCTCTTTCTATTTCATGTTATTTATCCGAGACACTTCTTCTTCTTCTTCTTTCTCAAGAGCATCTACCATTACCACCATTCGACCACCGCCCGCCACCACCACCACCGTTCGCCACCACCCACAGATGAACAAACACACACAAAATCAGATGAACATACAAACACATGAAATCTAAAGAAAATAAAAACAAATCAACACAAACATCCATCGATGTTTCAACAGATTCAACATAAACACACACACACATAGATTAAACACATACACATAAAACCCAAAAATCGACTCTCTCTCTCTCTCACACACACAGAGATCTAAAACATCATTTCTTCTTCTTCTTCTTCTTCTTCTTCTTCTTCTCTCACATAGATCTGAGGTGGTGTTTGAAACCATACCTGGGTAGTGTTCGTCATAAATCCGGTTTTGTTAAGGGTCTTGTCATGGGTTTAAACAACCCTAGCTTCGTTGAGTAGTACATCGCAGGTGTCTCCGCCTCGATTTTCAGTAGCGAAACACCCATCTGAAAACCCTAGCTGTCAAGAAACCCTAACTTCAGATCTCGATCTCCTTTCTCTCGTTGTAGGCTGTCGAGGTTCAAAGGGAGGGCATCAACGATCGAAGCTGGTGTTTGGGGCAATGCTACCTGACCGGAGGAGGCGGAGGGACAACCTAGTCCGGCGACAATCGCCAATTTCTTCTTCTTTTGTTAGTAGTTAGCAAGAAACGAGAGAGAGAGAGAGAGAGAGAGAGAGAGAGTGTGTGTGTGTGTGTGAGAGAGAGAGAGAGAGAGAGAGAATGAGAGAGAAAGGGTATTTTTCTTTTATTTTTTCTTTTCTTCTTTTATTTTTGTAATACAAAAATGAAAAAAAGAAAATACAGAGGGCACAATCGTTATTTTATAAAAAATTAAAGCAAAATGGACCAAATTAACAACAAAATGAAAACTTTTGGACCATTTGTACTAATCAAAACCTGATTGGCCCAAAATGTCAATTTTCGACTTAACACATAGGGACCATTCTTACAATTTTGTCAAAATCTAATAAGAGGACTAAAATTGTTAATAACACAACCCTAAATTAGATTCATCTCTGTCACCGTCCGCTCGTCCGTGCATTTTCTGTGCTCGACCTCTTCTGCTCTCCGGCGCCTCACGGCCCTCAGCTATTCTCCGGTGTCGCTCTACTGTTCTCTACTCCGTCTACTCCATATACAACGCTAAATCGCTAGAATCGGCTGCTTCGTCCGTCAGGCCAGTTTTTTATTCTCTCGCCATATATACGACCCACTCACTAAATACGCGAAGAGAATCAGGCGGAAACAACGTTTTCTTCCAGCCAATTTTCGTTTTGTACTACCATTAACGAGGTACGTAAAAACACTTCTTGTTCTTGCTCGAAATGAGTTAATATTATATATGCATGCTACCTGTTTGATGAAAGTCCCCGATGAACAATTTTTTATTTATGGAACTGTTTCTAGACGTGGTTTTGATATGAAAATTGAACTTGGGGTTTCATAACTCTAACTCAGGCAACAGCAGCAAGCATTTCGGATTTCATGAGTCACATCTCCAATCTCGAAGTCTCGAATTCATTGTCACGGTTGCTCACATCGTGGCTGTTTTACACTTGCATCGCACAGCACGAAATCAATATCGAATTGCCAACAAATCTTTATGTACCTCAAGTCATCTTATTCTTGAATCCACTAGTCTTAAACACAGGTTCAAAAACTGGCAAGAAGAAAGAAAGTATAAGCTAACAGCAAGTACTTTTGCACAAGCTATCGGCTTTTGGCCCAACAGAAGAGTCCAGCTCTGGCTAGAAAAGATAGGTGCTGTTGAACCCTTCACAGGAAACCTCTCCACTTGTTGGAAAAACATCAAAGAAAATGAAGCACTTGAAAGGTACAAAAATATAACCGGGAATTCCAATTCCGTTTTCTTTCCTGATTTCCAAGTTAGCCGGAATTTGAACTCCGGTGGGGATCAGAATCGGAATTGGAATTGGCTTGCAGCATCTCCTGATGGGGTAATCGACAAGATGGTTTATGGGTTGCCTTGCCGTGGGGTGTTAGAAATAAAATGCCCATTTTATAAGGGTAATATGAGAAAAGGTTTCCCATGGTCACAAGTTCCATACAATTATATTCCACAAGCTCAAGGATTGATGGAGATTTTGGACCGTGATTGGATGGATTTTTATGTGTGGACTCCAAAAGGGAGTAGTTTAATTAGGATAGATAGAGATTTAGAATATTGGAATGTGTTACAGATGGCATTATCGGATTTTTGGTGGGGTCATGTCGAGCCTGCTAGAGAGATTTATAGTAATTATGTGGTGAAAGATCCTTTGATTGAGTTGAAAAGCTTATGCCCAGAGCCTAAGCACGAGTTATGTAGTTATATTGTTGAAGAAAGTAAACGTGTTGTTGGGAACTCTAGATTGTTGATGCGTGAAATTAATGGAATCCGAATAGACTGATGCACTACTACTCAACATATACCATTTGTAGCAAGTTTTTTGAATAATTTATCCTTTTTTTTCTTATTTGTTATTGGTTGGTGTTCATCTAACTGAATTATGTCTGCATTGCACTGGATAGATGCAACTTAACTCACCAAGTTAGCCAGCAGCTCAAGTTGCATGAGGCCAAGCTGCCTAAAATTGTAATTTTCATTGATTAAATTCTGTATAATCCATATACATATAGGGTGGAAATATTAATCATGGAAAGTGAACTCAAATGATCCATCAAATATCTAGTAGCAACTATTTAGCTGTGAAATTCGTGACAGCCTTATGGAGGAAAAACAAAAACAGAATCTTATGTCCAGTTCATCTTCACATGTAACATGGTCGCCAGATTAGCTAGGATTAGAAGCAATTTCATACATCATTTACCACATTCCATGTCATGTCCGTTCATTTTTCACTTTGCGAGTTGTTACCATTTCTAGAAATCTGAAATGAATTTAAGAACTGAATCAAGTAAATTAACGAATGACGAAAGTGATTTTTGGGAATTTGAAGTGTGTCATAACTTAGGGAGTCTCATTGTCTTCTTCAATGTAATTTGTAGTCAAGTTTGAGAGCTTGCTGAAACTTTGTTAAGAAATTAAACTTAATCAAGGACTGCAGTTTCAAGTTTTACCATGTGAATGGAATCAACCGTGTAATACAATGGATACGCAACTTTCATTCCATGAGATAGGAACAATATGAAAGATGCAACAAAACCTCGCATATCTTGATCCTTGAAGAACAACTAATGGGTTCTTTTAATAGAATGATAGAATGATACATGACATTAAAATGAATTGTTATCTACAGATACAACGAATGGTAAAACTAATGAATACGAATGTAAAAAATCAGACCTCAACTTTCAACAAATGCAACCAGAAAAGCCGTAAAAAGAAATTAAAAAAAGAAAACAACAATGTCGATCATCAGAACTCAGAGAAGGCCGAACAAGACGAAGAATCCGAGTAAAATAAGCCAAACGATATGAACCAAGAGAAGCGCCTGACCTGACACCGGCCCGCTGCCTTCATTTTCATAGTCACAAAAACCTAGCTTCGCCACCTGTACACCGGCACAAATTGCCTCGGAACATCCGCACCAGTACGTAACGTTATTGACGCCGCAAACCGGAGCGGGTCTAAAGCACTTGACAGGACATGATTCGGAGTTTACGGAACGAGGGCAGAGAGAGGTGGATCCGGCGTCATCTGACGGCAATAGGAGGAAATCCGATTTGGATTGGACACAGATAGGTGACGCGGTTAAGGCGATTGCGATGGTGATGATGATGAGGAGGATCGGCGATGATGATTTTATCGACATGGTGGCGATCGGCGTGCTTCCAACACAGAAGCTCGCCTCGCCTTCGTTAAGAATTGATAACAAAAACTGGACTAGATTTAGAGAATATGGAAGCTTAGAGGTAAAGAATTTTAGGGTTTGGGTGAGGAATTCGATTTGGGAGAAAAGGTGTAACCAAACTTGAGACTTGTTCAACGGATGTTAAACCTTTGCCTATTCTTTTCTTCTCTTTTCCATTACCTTTTACTAAAAAATATTAAAAATAAAAAATAAAAAATAAGCTTTTAGTCTTATATTATAAGAAGGTTGTTCAACCATCTTTTCCAACTCCCATTAAAAAGGATAACCCAACCCGTTATGATGCAAACGAAGTTGTTAAAATAGGCTATTAAACTTGAAATCGAACGTTATAAGTTGCAAGAAGTCTTCCACAGCATCACCATTTTATCAATTCATCTCGAGTTAGACATATCACACTCATAATAATCGATTTTTGATCTTATGTCTTACTTGCACATTATCAAAATGATCTTATACACAAGTGTTGCAGGGTTGGTGGAAGTTTCATGGATGAGTTATATGGGGTCAGCCGGCTAGTTGAGGAATATCTAGCCTTTCTCTAGGAAGTGAGAATAGGGTGTATGTGTATTTTAGTGTGTGTTGTTAGGGTTGTTGTGATAATCTTTTGAGACAAATACGGGCAATGCTGTAAAACTCGCTGAGTTGGTCGATTACTCCTCCGAACACTCGCTACTCGGCCCCTTACTGAGGCGAGTTACAATTTAAATATACTCAATGATTTATTATTTAACACACACATGTGATTATTACTAAATATATATTTTTTAAATTTTCAGTAATTATTCACGAAGTGAGACCATTATGTGTTTTTTTTTATAGTTTTTGTGTATTCACATGTATCTAATTTTGTTATATATTTCAATCAACTTATGATTTTAACTTATGATTTTGACATATATAATGATGGGTTTTATACAAACAATCTTAGCATGCAACCCTAGAATTGGATCTATGTTTTCACTATTAGATACACAACATTATGAACACATAAAGAAACCCTAATATGCTCTAGTATTTTCGAAATACACATAGAAGATTAGATCACATACCTCTTGTTGTTATATTGCAATAACAACTCAAATCTTCAAACTCTAAGTCTTGAAAGCAAGTACCACAAGTGTAATACCTCTAATGGCTCACAAACACCAAGAGCAAATGGAGAGACAAGAGAGAAAGAGAGAGAGAGAGAGAGAGAGAGAGAGAGAGAGAAGAGGTATGGAATTCGTCCCTAGGAACCCTAGACAAGGCATAGACGAATTCTTATGGCCTTAGGGGTCTTTATGATGGGTTTTGGTCATAAGAACATCCTATGTGCTCATACAAACCCTAATGCTTGGATCTAGGTTTCTCTATTGTACATGCAAGTTATCCAAGACTATAAACCCTAATTCTAGCATACAAGTAATCATATTAACATAAGAATAGGTTTAAGATATTACCTTGATTGTTATGTAGCAATAACAATCCCAAATCTCCTTGTATTGACTTTAGAAAGCTTAGAGTCACAAATGTCACTCCTCTAATGGTTCACAAACACCATAAGCAAGAGGATGAAGAGGAGAGAGGATGGAGGCTGCCCAAAAACGTGTGAAACCCTAGAGGGATGCTTAGCCACGTTTTGGGTCATAAAGGATGTATATATAGTTAGGCTATTAGGGTTATCTAACAAGGAAACCCTAATTTGGATGCTTAAGCCCTAAGCAACCCATGTATCCCTTTCCTTAAGGCCTTGGATGATTTCTTCATGGGTTTCCCCATAGAATTCGTCCACTCCTTAATATAAGGCAATCCATGGCCCAAATTGCAATTATCTTATAATTACAATTCCAGTCCCTTAAGTTTAATTAATCTCTTTTAGTCACAAAACTAATTATAAATTAATTATTGACTAATATTAATTAAACAATATGATTTCTCCTTTAATATATTATTCTCATAATATATTAATAAATCATATTTAATCCTTTCTCTCCATAATTCATCCTATCAAGTTGCTTTGGTGAAGGCAACCCAAAAGGACCATGCACCATCGGGTCAAGTACATACCAAAATAGTTATGGACTTAGACACTAATCCAACAGTCTCCCACTTGGATAAGTCTAATAACTATTCTGCGTATGACTTCAAATCCTGATCTACAATCGTAGCTTTCCAAAGCCGCTGTCAACTCTAATCCTATCAGATACGCGTGTCCTTAAGATAAGGGATCATATATTCCTCCATTCTAGATATCGTATGAGACACGATTTCCAATCATTCTCTTTGTACTATTTCTCGATTCCCGATTTATGACGACTGACTAATTGAACAAATCAAATTAGCCCTAGCCCGACCGAGCATTTATGTTTATCATCACTAAATCATCGAGGGGCCCAAAGATATCGCTTTTATCCTACTTTGGATAAAAGGAACGGATAAACTTTGATACAATGCTTGCTTGCACTCACGCACCGAATTACACACAACAATATGTTTTATAACACCAAGTTACTAGTGCGTTTACATATTATCAATGTGCAACCGATTTGAAAGATACAACTCACACATCTCGGTTTCAAGAATATAAGATGTTATCGTCTCACCAATCACTCGTGATACAATTTCATGGAGTGATCCAAGTGAGCGTGGGTTTAATCCAATGCTCAAATCATATTCATAAGCACTCATGAACGTTGCAGCAAACATTTGCTTATGTCTAATACTCTTTTAGACAATCCACACACCAATTCACGACAGTATTCATTCATATCTACTTCCAACATATGAACGACTGTGGCCCGTTCGAATAATTCGATTATTCTTAATAAATTCAATTATTCTGGAAGTCAAAACATGCAAATGTGAAACACAAGAATAATACTAATCCCATATGGCCTCAAACCTTTGAGTATAAATAAAACTCCTTTTATTTATCACCATATCGATTACTCATTATTTGTCGTTTCGGGTAATCAACTTCTTACTTGAATTATTACACTTGTCCCATGCTCCTAGCATGCACACAATGTTTACCTATGATTCTAACTTTGTGAAATAGACCAAATTGAGCACATTTCCAATCATTCTCATTTCACAACTCCAAATCCTTTTTCATAAGTGAAAGAATATCAATTTCTTTCTACTTATAGAATATGCTAGATTCTAACATTCTATGCAATGATCCTTTTGTAATGTCACTGCACCAAAGTCACAAAGACTATTGCCAATGATATTACAAAGTCCTCTATCGGACATTGTTACAAGACAATTCCTCAAAGTACATTTCTTTGAACATCCTTTTGCATAAAAGTTTCTAATCTAGACATAGATTTTCAATATCCAATTCTCAATATGGACACGTTTCCATATGACAACTAATTCTTAATAGAATCTTATCTATTCGTAATGATGTCGATATGGTCCATCCAATATGGAAACATTTCCATAATTTCCATATGACAACTCATTCTTAATAGAATCTTTTCTATTCATAATAATGTCGATATGGTCCATCCAATACCATGCTTCCAACTACTCACAAGCGACCAATCCTCGTCAAACTTTGGATTGTCCTTTGATAGTTGTTTAATTATTTTAGTCAAAACCAATTCTAGTCCCTTTTCCCTCTAAATGCGCTCGACATTTGGAAAATTTTAGAATGGTCAAACATTAAAGCATTTGCAATCGATCCTATACCCGAAGCGTATGGGACACGACGCATAATGTTTTATTTGCTATGTTCTCAAAATTCGAATTGTGAAGAGGAATGTCGTAATCATAATTGAAATTTTAAGAGCACACTATGTACCTTTGACTAAATTTTATTAACATTCCACAACCTAAGCCTTTAGATTTGAAATGAAGCATAATATTCTCTCCCTTAATTATAGCAAAACAACCTTTCAACTCTTACAACTTTGCAAAGTATGACTCTTGTTTTCTATAATTAATAATGCTAACCTTGCAATACTTTCCTTGATAATCATACAATCATAACATTTATGCTCCCACTATCATGATGATTATTATAAAACATAACACTTATGCTCCCACTAGCTTCGACATGTATTCATAAACATCTTAACTTTCAGAAAACAATACTTATTGAATTTCTTAAGTTCATGTTTCTAATACTTAGTGCTTTGATAATCCTTTATCAAGGCTTCTTGAACTTATACACCTTTGCCTTAGATAGTTCATATGTGTGTCTAAACAATTAAGACTAATTGCCAAACCTCACAATTCAAATTATGGAAAGGGGTACCGTAACCATAATCGAATTCGAGAATGCAATTTTACAATCACTATCTTCTTAAAATCTTTCTTAGTGAAAGCATTTCCTCACAATCATTTTCATGAATGAGGAAATCTTATGACACTTAGATTTAAACTGTGTATTTGTTCCTATCCATGTGAATGTGTCAAAACCAAAGTTTATGACAAATTCAAACTCTTATGGATCGAACTTTCTTGATCTCGATTTCTTGCCTTTATGGTAGCACAGCTGCCCACCATGTCTTCCAAGTAGTTAAGCAACTCACCCTTTCCTATCAATGTACCTTTCATTGATTAAGGTGCTTTGCCTTTTATGCGTTCAAAATGAGAACTCATAGGACTCTTATGCATAATTAACTCAATTGGATTGGCACAGAATCAAAATAATTTCAACACGATAGGTTGTAAACCTCAACTCGTGTGCTAGTGATGATCGATAAGGTTTATTTGATTTGTTCTTGAAACCTTTCAAGACCATTAAGACTCCCACTGACTCCTTGACATATAAGATTCTCTTGTCAAAACATTTCTTGACAAACAAATATTCAAGAGTTAGTGTAGTTTTGTTATGAAAACACTTCATAAATTGGTCCTAGTTGGTCTTTGTCTTATCCAAGACATCACAACTTTCCACATTTGATGAATGTTACAAACCTTCTTAATACTTTTCACTCAATGTCACAATCTTAACTTTAAGACTTGTTTTGGAACGAAGTATGATTGACTTCTTGATTTAACCATTTCTTCAATTCTTGATTCCTCTTCTTAGACATACAATTGTACTAAGACTCACTTAGAGGATCAATTGAGATATGGTTCTTAATCATTAAGACCTATCATAAAGCATAAAAGCTACTCTCCCTTCTTCTTAGAATGGAGAAACTTTTATCTTTCTGCCTACTTGATTCTTCTTATTCGTTCTGCTATTGATTTAAACTTTTTCAATCAATTCAAAATTACACTTAATCTTGTAAGTATAATCATATTTACTAAACCTTTAGTAAAACATGACGAATATCTTTGTTACTCTTATGGTGGACTTTGACCAACACGCAACTTTGTGTATTCGATCTCCTAGTCCTTCACTTGACACTTTGTCAATGAATTAGTCTAATTTCCAAATATGAAATTTCTCATTCATCGTGCAACCAAGTTGCATGATTCCAAGTTTCTGTCCAATTGAGACTTGGGCGATGAGAAACTCTCCCTATTTGGTAAATTCTCGACTTTCCATAAATAACATAATAAGAACCAAATCCATTATTGCTAATATTCAAACATCAATTTTTCATATACACCATTGCAAAAATAAATAATATAAAATCAAAATTTATTTATTGCGGAAAAATTTATCCTTACAATGCAATTCATTGAAAAACTATGCTAATACATCTTTCTTAGCAATCTAATTCTAACTCTAAGTAGTAGCTCAAGAATCTAATCTTCGAGAAATGCGATCGAAATCCATTCCTTCACAGTTAGATTCTGCTTACTTCTTCCTTTAAGCTTCCTTTCTTTTCTTCGATCCAACAAAACATCAATTGTAATCTTATCACATTATGTATTAAGAATCTAGAATAGAAGCTTAAAAGAGTTAGTTAATGGATTTTACCTATATTAGAGCCATACGTTTCGACTCTCCCATCTCTTAGATCTCTTAGGTAAATGGGGTAGCTTCGTCTCCAATGCCCCTTCTCTTGGCAATAAAAGCAAATTGACTCTTTTGGAACATGACATGGAACTACTTCAGACATTGCATTTCTTTTATGATCAAACTTTTCGATCACAGCATGTCCTTCGTTGCCATTGTCTATATCCATAGAGGTCTTGAAGGCAGATTCACCAATTAACTTTGCTTTTCCATTGCGCCAAAACATTTCTGATTCAGCAACAATAAGCATATAAGTGAGATTTATAAGGGTCACGTCGCGGTTCATCATATAGTACTCTCTTACGAACTCACTATATGAGTTAGGAAGTGACTGAAGAACCCAATCAACAGCCATCTCCTCACAGACAACGGATCCCGACATTCTTAACCTATCAATGTGTGACTTCATCCCTAGGACGTGTGCACACACCGACTTTCCTTCTTTATGTTTACTTGCCAAAAGGGCTTGAGTGATCTTGAACTTTTCAAGCCTTCGAACTTGTGGGTTAGGGATAATAATTGGAGGAGGAGGAGGAAGTGAAGTATGATCTCTTGTTCCTTGATCGAATCGTGGAATATCATCTTCATGTGGAATGCTTGTTCCACGGGATTTGAGAAGACCATAGTTGTCAAACTTTGACATCTACAAACGGGAGAAAATAAATTCAAGTTAGTTGATTGATTGAGTCCTTAGTAAATCACCCAAATGAGATACTAAGGCTAGGACCCAACACAATATTCTACAACTCGGGAGAAGGATGTCGTAACCCTAATTGCAGAATATTTGAAGGTAAGTGAATGACAATTCACTAATTTTCCACCATGAAAAATGAAAAAGAAATTTAAGTTTTAAATTTATGAAAACTCCTAGATCCTTTGAGATTCATTGAACATTTCAATGGCATGTTTAAATCTCGATATGCCCCTCTTGTTTGTGACTGGGATGCCGAGGATCACAAAGCGGGTGTGAATAACCATGTAAACTTACATGGTGCCCTCACATGTTACAGTCACCTATTCGATGTGCCGGTAAACTACACACGCTCCACCGAACTATGACAAACATTGAGTCACCCTTTGCTACCTTTGCTTAGAACCATTTAGTGTGCCGGTAAACCACACACGCTCCACTAACGTCTTCGCAAGGGCACAAAGTGTAATTTCATGGAATTGCATCAATTCACTTTGCCTAAGTAACTAAGATTGGGAATTTGTAAAACATTTAGTTACTTTTGTACTTCATTATACTTATAATAGAAGGTTTTGTCCTATCCTACCCGTTTGGCTAACGACCCTCCACTAGTCAAGAGTGCGGTGGGTAAGAGTGGATACCCATTCAATCGCCATTTTATAGGCAATTTCCTTAAACACCCCTTATAGACCAGCTTCGTGAATGAGGCCTACTAACGGTAAGACTGACTTTTACTCATACATATATATATATATATATATATATATATATATATATATATATATATATATATATATATATATAATGTTAGACTTTTAATGTTATATATAGTATAGGGTGTATTTTACACTTTTAAAATACTAGGTGGTTAAATTTAAAAACTATACTTTTAATTCAATTAAATTGTAAACCTAAAATTTTATGGATTTATTAAACCTCTTTTAATTATACTCCTTAATTAATTAATAAAACCATAAGGGTATGATTTGAACCTTTTCAAAACAATACTAGGGTTTTAGAATTTAACATTCCTAATTAAACTTTTAATCAACTTTTAAAATCCAAAACTTGAGGGAAAGTTTTGAAACTTTTCAAAACATTAGGGTTTAGAATTTAAATATACATCAAAATTAAACTATTAATCAAAATTTAAATTCCAAAACTTGAGGGCAAGTTTTGAAACCTTTTTCAAAACATTAGGGTTTCAACTATTTAAATTTCAAAACAACAAAACTTTTGAGGTCAAATTTAAACTATAAAACCTAAAGGGGAAAATGTGAAACTTTTCATAACACAAGGATCAAATAAAAATAATCTAAATTAACATTTAATCACATAATTATCCATATTTGATTTATTTAATGATTTCTTGCAAAACAATTTACCAATTCAATCAAAATAATTAATCAATTATCACATAAGGAAACAAATATTTTATTAATTGATAAATATCTTCAATTAGATCAAGAATATAGTCATATATATCAAAAAATCGGATTTATATTGATCTAATATGATAAGGCAACTATCCTTAAGCAAAAACAGCAAGAAATTGTTGTTTTCCCTCACTAACCAGCCGACTCGTCGAGTCAGGCATGGACTCGTCGAGTTCAGCATGGACTCGTCGAGTTCAGCATGAACTCGGCGAGTTCATCTAAAAAACTCGGCGAGTTCAGCCCCCAGAAACACAAAATCAAATTATTTCAACATACAAAGCATCAATACAATATAAACCAATCTAGGCTCTGTAACCACTGATGGGTTTTGGTCATAAGAACATCCTATGTGCTCATACAAACCCTAATGCTTGGATCTAGGTTTCTCTATTGTACATGCAAGTTATCCAAGACTATAAACCCTAATTCTAGCATACAAGTAATCATATTAACATAAGAATATGTTTAAGATATTACCTTGATTGTTATGTAGCAGTAACTGTTGGAATAGTGTCTAAGGCTGCAACTATATTAGGCAAGTATTTGACCCGGTTGTGCATGGTCCTTTTGGGTTGCCTTCACCATAGCAACTTGATAAGATGGTTTATTACGAGAGAGTAAATATTATTAATATATTTGTTATTTGATTAATATAAGTCATAGAATTAATTAGAATTAATTTGGTGACTTAAAGAGATTAATTAAATAAAGGGGTATAAACTGTCAATTGCTTGATAGTTAAACTTTAGACTGTAAATCCATATGGATATGGTATGGATGAATTCTAAGAGTTTTAGGATAGCTAAAATCGTCCATATAGATATCTAAGGAATGGATTTGGATAGCTTTTAGAGAAGATTATCCAATTAGGGTTTAGGTTGTAACCCTTAAGGAGTCTACAAGTATAAATAGACCCCATGGCATAAGGAAATCGGCACCTCTCCAAAAGCAAGAGAACCCTGGCTGAATTTCCTCCCCTCTCCTCTCTCCTAAATCATCTTCCTTGCTATTGGTGTTTGTAAGCCATTAGAGGAGTGACATTTGTGACTCTAGAAGCTCCAAGACCTCAAGATCAACAAGGAACTCAAAGGTATGATTCTAGATCTGTTTCAATGTTGTTATTTAACCTAATTAGTCATTATAAGTCTTGGATTCAAAGCATGTTTATTAGAAAGCCTAGAGCATTAGGGTTTTGCATGCGCACATAGGAAAGTTCTTATGGCTAAAACCCATCAGTGGTATCAGAGCCTAGCTTGGTTTTCTTTAAATTGTTGCTTGATTAACTGAAACAAACCTGCAAAATTCGATTTTTTGGTTTCTGAGTCATGGACTCGGCGAGTCTCAAAGTGGACTCGGCGAGTAGACCTGACTCGGCGATCCCCTTGTGCAGTCGGCGAGTCCAGGCGTCAGGAATGGCCAGATTCGGGATTTTTTCATAATTATCTTATGGAAACTTACCTTAATCATAATAGATCAATCTAAATCCGATTTTATGATAAATATGACTATTATCTTGATCTAATTAAAGATATTTATCAACTAATAAAATATTTGATTTCCTTATATGATAATTAATTAATTATTTTGATTATTTTGGTAATTATCTTGCAAGAAATCTTGAATAAATCAAATATAGATAATTAGGATATTAATTGTTAATTGGAATTATTTGTTATTTGATCCTCCATGTTTTAGATGTTTAAAACTTGCCCTCAAGTTTTGAAATTTATATTTGTGATTAAAAGGTTTTAATTTAGACAACTTAAATTTCAAACCCTAGATTTTAAAAGTTTTAAAATACAACCCTATACTAATATGATATTACTAGAATAATATATATATGTTTAACTAAATGCTAGTCTTACCGTTAGTAGGCCTCATTCACGAAGCCGATCTATAAGGTGGGTATAAGGTTGCGGCCTATAAAATGACGCTTAATGGGTGTACACTCACACCCACCGCTTGCTTGATTGGTGGAGGGTCGTTAGCCGAACGGGTAGGATAGGGCAACCTCATCCTCTCATTAAAAGTATAATAAGAAATATAAAGTAACTACACATATCTTAAAAATTTCCCAATCTTAGTTACTTTAGGAAAAGTGAATTGATGCAATCCCATGAAATTACACTTTGCACCTTGCTAAGAAGTTAGTGGAGCGTGTGTGGTTTACCGGCACACTAATTGGTTCTAAGCGAAGGTGGCAAAGGGTGATTCATTGTTTATCATAGTTCGATGGAGCGTGTGTGGTTTACCGGCACATCGAATAGGTGATCGTTACAATGAAGGCACCATGTGAATTTGCATGGTAATTCACACCCACTTTGTGATCCTCGGTATCCCAGTCACAAACAAGAGGGGCATATCGAGATTTAAACATGCCATTGAATAGTTTCAATGAATCTCATCCGAACCTAGGAATTCTCAAAAACACTTAGGACTAATAGTTTAAGTTTTGTGATGGAGAATTAGTGAATCGTCATTCACTTACCTTCAATTTATTTGCATGTTAGATTACGGCATCCCTTTTCTAGTATGTAAATGTTATTGTTGGATCCTAGCCCTAATTTTTCTTATTGAGTGATAATTAGGGATTCTTATTCTAATCTATCTTTGTCCTTTCTAATTGAAGATGTCGAACGCAAACAACGCTGCTGCTAGTTCTTTCACGTTGATGAGCCTTTGCCAAAAGGTCACCTTCGATGGAACGAACTTTAGCGAATGGATAAGATACATTCGCACCATTGCTCGCTATGAGGATAAGGAGTATGTCCTCGATGAGAAGCTCGAGAAAATCAACCCCGAAGTTGCTACTCCCGCCGAAATCACCGCTTTTGAGACTCATGAGCGAGATGCAACGAAGGTACATTGCATCATGATCGCTACCATGAACTCCGAATTCCAAAAGTCCTATGAGGACATGTACCCGTACGAGATGCACCAAGACTTATTGGAGAGATACCACCAAAACGCGAGACAAGAGCGTTATGAGATTTTCAACAACATGATTTCCGCTAAGATGGGTCATGGAGAATCTCTTACCGTGCACCTGCAAAAGATGCAAAGGTATGTCGACCGCCTTCGCAAGTTAAATGTTGACTTCGGTGAAGACTTGGCGATCGATATGGTGCTTCACTCTTTGCCTCCGATGTACAACCAATTTAGGATGACCTACCACATGAACAAAGAAGAGGTCACCCTAAGCAAACTCCAAGGTCTCTTGAGGGTCGCTGAGAGCAACTTCAAGGACAAGTCTGTTGCACCTACTCCCAATCCGCCCGCTGCTCCTGTCTTGGCTATTGGTCAAGGAAAGGGAAAGAAGAGGAAAGCTTCATCGAAGAACTATCGCAAGGTGAAAGCCTGAGATGGTGCCTCTTCTAGTGGGACCAAAGTTGATCCCACTAAGCCCTGCTCTAACCCAAAAGAGGCAGAGTGCCACCACTGCCACAAGATAGGACATTGGAAGAGAAGCTGCCCGGATTACCTGCAAGCAATCAAAGAAGGAGAGATCAAGCCATCTTTCGCAGGTATATACACAATCAAATCTAACGATTCTAATCATGTTATTTCTTGGGTTCTTGATACCGGTTGTGGTTATCACATTTGTTCTAATGTGCAGGGACTAAGAAGAAGTAGGGATGTGGAGCAAGGAAGGATCAATCTAATCATGGGGAACAGAAGATCATCGCCTGTGACCAAGATTGGAGTGTATTCTTTAGTGCTTAGGAATAGTTTGGTTTTAGATTTGAACAATTGTTGCTATTCGCCAGAAATGGCTAGAAACATCATTTCATTTCATGGTTTATATAGACAAGGATTTAGATTTTCTTTTAATAATGAGAATGGTTCTATTTTGGCTTATCTAAATGGTGTCTTTTACTTTGAAGCTATACCATGTAATGGAATATATGAAACCGTTATGATTGTTGATAACTTAGGAAATTATGTTTTAAATATTGATTCTTCCACTAGTATGGATAAAGCATCCTTGTGGCATTGTCGTCTTGGACATGTCAACAAGAAATGCATAGCCCAACTCCAAAAGGATGGAGTGTTGGAGTCATTCGACCTTAGGGAAGATGACACATGCGAGTCTTGTTTACTTGGAAAGATGACTAAGTCACCCTTCACGAGTACATGTGAAAGGGGCGAGGTTCTATTGGACCTAATACATACCGATGTATGTGGACCGTTTAGATCAACCACGAAGGATGGGAACCGCTTCTATGTGACTTTTACCGATGACTATAGTAGATATGGGTATATCTACTTAATCAAGCAAAAGTCAGACACCTTTGAAAAGTTCAAAGAGTTCAAGAATGAAGTGGAGAATCAATTGGGCAGGAAAATCAAGATGCTTCGATCCGATCGAGGAGGAGAGTACCTAAGTCTTGAATTCCACGATTATCTCAAGGAGTGTGGAATAGTTTCACAATTGACGCCTCCTAGGACACCACAGTTAAATGGTGTGGCAGAAAGGCGCAATCGAACCTTATTGGATATGGTTCGCTCTATGATGAGTCGTGCTTCACTACCTATCTCTTTTTGGGGGTATGCCTTAGAGTCTGCCGCCCATATCCTTAACCGAGTCCCTACTAAGAAGGTTGCCAAAACACCTCATGAGATGTGGACAGGGAAAGCTCCCTCGTTGGCACATATCAAGGTTTGGGGTTGCGAGGCTTTCGTAAGACGAGATACTCACGACAAGCTTGAACCTCGAAGTGAGCGATGTATTTTCATCGGCTACCCACAGACATCCTTTGGATATCTCTTCTATAGACCGAAGGACAATGTTGTCTTCGTTGCGAGGAGAGGAGTTTTCCGAGAGCGAGAACTCATGAGCCAAGGAGACAGTGGGAGGCAAATCGAACTTGAAGAGATTCAAGAGTCGATAGATGAAGGAACCTCTGCTGCTGGCATTCAACCCGAGGAGGAAACTCCGGTTGAACCGATTGACGAATCCTTACCTCTTAGACGTTCCGATAGAGTTAGAGTTCATCCCCAGTTTTATGGCTTTCATATTACTACCGAAGGGGACACGTATATTAGTGATGGTACACTAGTAAACCTTGATGAACCTAATAGCTATAAGGAAGCCATGGCAGGCCCGGAGTCTGCAAAGTGGAAAGAGGCAATGGGTAGCGAGATCCAATCCATGTATGATAACCAAGTTTGGAATTTGGTTGATTACGTGCCCAGACGTAAGACCGTTGGGTGCAAATGGATCTTCAAGAAGTAGACCGACGTGGATGGAAACGTACACACATATAAAGCGCGATTGGTCGCGAAGGGCTTTACTCAAACTCCCGGAGTTGACTATGATGAGACCTTCTCACCAGTTGCGAAGATTAAATCTATTAGAGTGATGCTAGCAATTGCCGCATTTCATGATTATGAAATTTGGCAAATGGATGTCAAGACCGCCTTCCTTAACGGAAAGTTGGCTGAGGATGTTTACATGGCTCAGCCAGAGGGGTTTGTGGATCCGAAGCATCCGAATAGAGTGTGTAAGCTTGAGAAGTCCATTTATGGACTTAAGCAAGCGTCTCGCAGATGGAATCTTTGCTTCGATGAGAAAGTCAAAGAGTTTGGATTTGTACGAAGCGAAGACGAATCTTGTGTATATGTCAAAGCCAGTGGGAGTATAGTAAGCTTCCTCGTTCTATATGTCGATGACATATTACTCATAAGAAACGACATCCCGACTCTACAGGAGGTTAAGTCCTGGCTCGGGAAGTGCTTCGCTATGAAGGACCTCGGAGAGGTTTCTTACATTTTGGGAATAAGGATAGTAAGAGAAAGAAGTAAGAGACTAATTGGACTTAGTCAGAATACTTACTTAGAGAAGGTACTAAAACGTTTTAGTATGGAAAACTCAAAGAAGGGAGAACTACCGATACAAAGTAATGCCAAATTGAGTAAGACTTAAAGTCCGGGTACCGAAGCTGAGATAGCAGAAATGAGACGAGTACCATACGCTTCCGCAGTTGGCTCAATCATGTACGCTATGACTTGTACTCGCCCTGATGTAGCCTTCGCTTTGAGCATGGTTAGCAGATATCAAGGGAATCCTGGCAAAGCACATTGGATTGCGGTGAAAAACATCCTTAAGTACCTTCGGAGGACGAAGGATTGGTTCTTAGTCCTTAGAGGGAGTGATGACTTGAAGGTGCGAGGGTATAGTGACGCCAGTTTTCAGACCGACAGGGACAACTACCGTTCACAGTCGGGCTGGGTCTTTACCTTAAATGGAGGAGCAGTGACATGGAAAATGATGGGTTTTGGTCATAAGACATCCTATGTGCTCATACAAACCCTAATGCTTGGATCTAGGTTTCTCTATTGTACATGCTTTGAATCCAAGACTATAAACCCTAATTCTAGCATATGGAAATCATAATTCACATGTAAATAGGTTTAAGAACATACCTTGATTGTTATATAGCAATAACAATCTAATTCCTCCTTGAATTGACCTTGGAAAGCAGAGAGTCACAAGTGTCACTCCTCTAATGGCTTACAAACACCATAAGCAAGTGGAGAAGGTATAAAGAGAGAGGAGAGAGGTTAGAATTCGTATCTAGGACTTCTTGGGAAGGAATACACGAATTCATAACCCTAGGGGTGTTTATATAGGTGTAGGAATAGGGTTTCAGTCATTATCCTTATCTAGTTGCTTATCCACCAAGCAACCAATAAGATAATCCTTGAATCCTTATCATACTTGAATTCTAAGGCTCTATATCCTTAAATTCGTCCAACCTAATAATAAGATAACTCTTACCTTATTTTGTAACTATCACATAATTACAATTCAGCCCCTCTAGTTTAATTAATTACACTTGATCACAAAATTAATTCTTAATTAATTATTGACCAATATTAATTAAACAAATATGATTTCTCCTTTAATATATTATTCTTATAACATATTAATAAATCATATTATCCTCTCTCTCTTTATTCATTTCTCCAATCAAGTTGCTTTGGTGAAGGCAACCCAAAAGGACCATGCACCATCGGGTCAAGTACATACCAAAATAGTTATGGACTTAGACACTAATCCAACAGTCTCCCACTTGGATAAGTCTAACAACTATTCTGCGTATGACTTCGGATCCCGATCTGCAATCGTAGCTTTCCAAAGCCGCTGTCAACTCTGATCATATCAGATACGTGTGTCCTTAGATAAGGGATCATATATTCCTCCATTCTAGATATCATATGAGATATGATTTCAAATCATTCTCTTTGTACTATATCTCGATTCCGATTTATGACGACTGACTAATTGAACAAATCAAATTAGCCCTAGCCCGGCCGAGCATTTACGTTTGTCATCACTAAACCATCGAGGGGCCCAAAAGATATCGCTTTTATCCTACTTTGAATAAAAGGAATGGATAAACTTTGATACAATGCTCGCTTGTACTCATGCACTGAATCACACACAACAATATGTTTTATAACACCAAGTTACTGGTGCGTTTACATATTATCAATGTGCAACTGATTCGCAAGATACAACTCACACATCTCGGTTTCAAGAATATAAGATGTTATCGTCTCACCAATCACTTGTGATACAATTCATGGAGTGATCCAAGTGAGCGTGGGTTTAATCCAATGCTCAAATCATATTCGTAAGCACTCATGAACGTTGCAGCAAACATTTGCTTATGTCTAATACTCTTTTAGACAATCCACACACCAATTCACAACAGTCTTCATTCATATCTACTTCCAACATACGAATGACTGTGGCCCGTTCGAATAATTCGATTATTCTTAATAAACTCAATTATTCTGGAAGTCAAAACATGCAAATGTGAAACACAAGAATAATACTAATCCCATATGGCCTCAAACCTTTGAGTATAAATAAAACGCCTTTTATTTATCACCATATTGATTACTCATTATTTGTCGTTTCGGGTAATCAACTTCTTACTTGAATTCCAACACTTGTCCCATGCTCCTAGCATGCACACAATGTTTACCTATGGTTCTTACTTTGTGAAATAGATCATATTGAACACATTTCCAATCATTCTCATTTCTCAACTCCAAATCCTTTTTCCATAAGTTAAAGAATATCAAATTCTTGCTCCTTATAGAATATGCTAGATTCTAGCATTCTATGCAACTTATCCTTTCGTAATGTCACTGCACCAAAGTCACAAAGAATATTGCCAATGATATTACAAAGTCCTCTATTGGAGATTGTTACAAGACAATTCCATATACGTGATGTCTCTCACTCAAAGTACATTCTTTGAACATCCTTTTGCATAGAAGTTTCTAATCTAATCATAGATTTCTCAATAATCAATTTCCAATATAGACACACTTCCATATGTTCCATATGACAACTCATTTTTAATAGAATCTTATCTATTCGTAATGATGTCGATATGGTCCATCCAATATAAGAACATTTCCATATCTTCCAATACTATACTTCCAACTACTCACAAGCGACCAATCCTCGTCGAACTTTGGATTGTCCTTTGATAGCTGTTTAATTGTTTTAGTCAAAACCAATTCTTGTCCTTTTTCCCTCTAAATGCGTTAGACATTTGGAAAATTTTAGAATGGTCAAACATTAAGCATTTGCAATCGATCCTATACCCGAAGCATATGAGACACGACGCATAATGTTTTATTTGCTATGTTCTCAAAATTCGAATTGTGAAAAGGGATGCCGTAATCATAATCGAAATTTTAAGAACACACTTTGTACCTTTGACTAAATTTTATTAACATTTCTCAACCTAAACCATTAGATTTGAAATGAAGCATAATATTCTCTCCCTTAATTATAGCAAAACAACCTTTCAACTCTTACAACTTTGCAAAGTATGACTCTTGTTTTTCTATAATTAATATTGCTAACCTTGCAATACTTTTCTTAATAATCATACAATCATAACATTTATGCTCCCACTATCATGATGATTATTATAAAACATAACACTTATGCTCCCACTAGCTTCGACATGTATTCATAAACATCTTAACTTTCAGAAAAACAATGCTTATTGAATTTCTTAAGTTCATGTTTCTAATACTTAGTGCTTTGATAATCCTTTATCAATGCTTCTTGAACTTATACACATTTGCCTTCGATAGTTCATATGTGTGTCTAAACAATTAAGACTAATTGCCAAACCTCACAATTCAAATTATGGAAAGGGATGCCGTAACCATAATTGAATTCGAGAATGCAATTTTGCAATCACTATCTTCTTAAAATCTTTCTTAGTGAAAGCATTTCCTCACAATCATTTTCATGAATGAGGAAATCTTATGACACTTAGATTTAAACTGTGTATTTGTTCCTATCCATGTCAATGTGTCAAAACCAAAGTTTATGACAAATTCAAACTCTTATGGATCGAACTTTCTTGATCTCGATTTCTTGCCTTTATGGTAGCACAGCTGCCCACCATGTCTTCCAAGTAGTTAAGCAACTCACCCTTTCCTATCAATGTACCTTTCATTGATTAAGGTGCTTTGCCTTTTATGCGTTCAAAATGAGAACTCATAGGACTCTTATGCATAATTAACTCAATTGGATTGGCACAGAATCAAAATAATTTCAACACGATAGGTTGTAAACCTCAACTCGTGTGCTAGTGATGATCGATAAGGTTTATTTGATTTGTTCTTGAAACCTTTCAAGACCATTAAGACTCCCACTGACTCCTTGACATATAAGATTCTCTTGTCAAAACATTTCTTGACAAACAAATATTCAAGAGTTAGTGTAGTTTTGTTATGAAAACACTTCATAAATTGGTCCTAGTTGGTCTTTGTCTTATCCAAGACATCACAACTTTCCACATTTGATGAATGTTACAAACCTTCTTAATACTTTTCACTCAATGTCACAATCTTAACTTTAAGACTTGTTTTGGAACGAAGTATGATTGACTTCTTGATTTAACCATTTCTTCAATTCTTGATTCCTCTTCTTAGACATACAATTGTACTAAGACTCACTTAGAGGATCAATTGAGATATGGTTCTTAATCATTAAGACCTATCATAAAGCATAAAAGCTACTCTCCCTTCTTCTTAGAATGGAGAAACTTTTATCTTTCTGCCTACTTGATTCTTCTTATTCGTTCTGCTATTGATTTAAACTTTTTCAATCAATTCAAAATTACACTTAATCTTGTAAGTATAATCATATTTACTAAACCTTTAGTAAAACATGACGAATATCTTTGTTACTCTTATGGTGGACTTTGACCAACACGCAACTTTGTGTATTCGATCTCCTAGTCCTTCACTTGACACTTTGTCAATGAATTAGTCTAATTTCCAAATATGAAATTTCTCATTCATCGTGCAACCAAGTTGCATGATTCCAAGTTTCTGTCCAATTGAGACTTGGGCGATGAGAAACTCTCCCTATTTGGTAAATTCTCGACTTTCCATAAATAACATAATAAGAACCAAATTCATTATTGCTAATATTCAAACATCAATTTTTCATATACACCATTGCAAAAATAAATAATATAAAATCAAAATTTATTTATTGCGGAAAAATTTATCCTTACAATGCAATTCATTGAAAAACTATGCTAATACATCTTTCTTAGCAATCTAATTCTAACTCTAAGTAGTAGCTCAAGAATCTAATCTTCGAGAAATGCGATCGAAATCCATTCCTTCACAGTTAGATTCTGCTTACTTCTTCCTTTAAGCTTCCTTTCTTTTCTTCGATCCAACAAAACATCAATTGTAATCTTATCACATTATGTATTAAGAATCTAGAATAGAAGCTTAAAAGAGTTAGTTAATGGATTTTACCTATATTAGAGCCATACGTTTCGACTCTCCCATCTCTTAGATCTCTTAGGTAAATGGGGTAGCTTTGTCTCCAATGCCCCTTCTCTTGGCAATAAAAGCAAATTGACTCTTTTGGAACATGAGATGGAACTACTTCAGACATTGCATTTCTTTTATGATCAAAATTTTCGATCACAGCATGTCCTTCGTTGCCATTGTCTATATCCATAGAGGTCTTGAAGGCAGATTCACCAATTAACTTTGCTTTTCCATTGCGCCAAAACATTTCTGATTCAGCAACAATAAGCATATAAGTGAGATTTATAAGGGTCACGTCGCTGTTCATCATATAGTACTCTCTTACGAACTCACTATATGAGTTAGGAAGTGACTGAAGAACCCAATCAACAGCCATCTCCTCACAGACAACGGATCCCGACATTCTTAACCTATCAATGTGTGACTTCATCCCTAGGACGTGTGCACACACGGACTTTCCTTCTTTATGTTTACTTGCCAAAAGGGCTTGAGTGATCTTGAACTTTTCAAGCCTTCGAACTTGTGGGTTAGGGAGAATAATTGGAGGAGGAGGAGGAAGTGAAGCATGATCTCTTGTTCCTCGATCGAATCGTGGAATATCATCTTCATGTGGAATGCTTGTTCCACGGGATTTGAGAAGACCATAGTTGTCAAACTTTGACATCTACAAAACGGGAGAAAAATGAATTCAAGTTAGTTGATAGATTGAATCCTTGGTAGATCACCCAAATGAAATTCCAAGGCTAGGACCCAACACAATATTCTACAACTCGGGAGAGGGATGCCGTAACCCAAATTGCAGAACATTTGAAGGTAAGTGAATGACGATTCACTAATTTCCACCATGAAAAACGAAAATTAAATTTAAGTTCTAAAACTATGAAAACTCCTAGATCCTTTGAGATACACTGAACTTTCAATGGCATGTTTATATCTCGATATGCCCCTCTTGTTTGTGACTGGGATGCCGAGGATCATAAAGCGGGTGTGAATAACCATGCAAACTACATGGTGCCTTCACATGTTACAGTCACCTATTCGATGTGCCGGTAATCCACACACACTCCACCGAACTATGACAAACATTGAGTCACCCTTTGCTACCTTTGCTTAGAACCATTTAGTGTGCCGGTTAACCACACACGCTCCACTAACGTCTTCGCAAGGGCACAAAGTGTAATTTCATGGAATTGCATCAATTCACTTTGCCTAAGTAACTAAGATTGGGAATTTTATGAAAACATTTAGTTACTTTAGTAATTCATTATACTTATAATGGAAGGTTTCGTCCTATCCTACCCGTTCGGCTAACGACCCTCCACTAGTCAAGAGTGCGGTGAGTAAGAGTGGATACCCATTCAATCGCCATTTTATAGGCAATTTCCTTAAACATCCCTTATAGACTAGCTTCGTGAATGAGGCCTACTAACGGTAAGACTGACTTTTAGTTATACATATATATATAATGTTAGACTTTTAATGTTATATATAGTATAGGGTGCATTTTATAACCTTTTAAAATACTATGTGGTTAACTATAACAATTATACTTTTAATTAAATGGTTAACCTAAACTTTTTATGGATTTATTAAATCTCTTTTAATTATACACCTTAATTAATTAATAAACCATAAGGGTGTGATTTGAAGTTTTTCAAAACTATACTAGAGTTTTAGAATTTAACATTCCTAATTAAAGTTTTAATCAACTTTTAAATTCCAAAACTTGAGGGCAAATTTTGAAACATTTCAAATATTAGTGTTTAGAATTTAAATATGCATCAAAATTAAACTATTTAATCAAAATTTAAATTCCAAAACTTGAGGGCAAGTTTTTGAAACCTTTTTCAAAACATTAGGGTTTCAACCATTTAAATTTCAAAAATACAAAACTTTTGGGTTCAAATTTAAACTATAAAACCTAAAGGGATAAATTGAAACTATTTCACGAGATAATTCAAATCTAAATTACAAATAATCAAACTTTATCTAATAAAACAAGTGATTATCTAAAATTTGACAATTATCTTCTATTTAGGTAAGGATAATCACATAATAATGAAAAAAACGGATTTTATCACAAAAACGAGTTTATGGTAATTATCCAAAACCAAAACAGGAAGAAAATCGCGAAAACGAGCTGTCAGACACTTTGACTCGTCGAGTCTGGGCTTGGACTCGTCGAGTCCAGCTGACTCGGCGAGTTCACCAAGTGACTCGGCGAGTCATACCTTCAAAACTCAAAAAAATCGATTTTCAGTGCTTATTTCGATCAAATATGCATCAATACAATAGAAACCAATCAAGGCTCTGATACCACTGATGGGTTTTGGTCATAAGACATCCTATGTGCTCATACAAACCCTAATGCTTGGATCTAGGTTTCTCTATTGTACATGCTTTGAATCCAAGACTATAAACCCTAATTCTAGCATATGGAAATCAGAATTCACATGTAAATAGGTTTTAGAACATACCTTGATTGTTATATAGCAATAACAATCTAATTCCTCCTTGAATTGACCTTGGAAAGCAGAGAGTCACAAGTGTCACTCCTCTAATGGCTTACAAACACCATAAGCAAGTGGAGAAGGTATAAAGAGAGAGGAGAGAGGTTAGAATTCGTATCTAGGACTTCTTGGGAAGGAATACACGAATTCATAACCCTAGGGGTGTTTATATAGGTGTAGGAATAGGGTTTCAGTCATTATCCTTATCTAGTTGCTTATCCACCAAGCAACCAATAAGATAATCCTTGAATCCTTATCATACTTGAATTCTAAGGCTCTATATCCTTAAATTCGTCCAACCTAATAATAAGATAACTCTTACCTTATTTTGTAACTATCACATAATTACAATTCAGCCCCTCTAGTTTAATTAATTACACTTGATCACAAAATTAATTCTTAATTAATTATTGACCAATATTAATTAAACAAATATGATTTCTCCTTTAATATATTATTCTTATAACATATTAATAAATCATATTATCCTCTCTCTCTTTATTCATTTCTCCAATCAAGTTGCTTTGGTGAAGGCAACCCAAAAGGACCATGCACCATCGGGTCAAGTACATACCAAAATAGTTATGGACTTAGACACTAATCCAACAGAAAAGTTCCAAGCAGGAAACCGCAGTTGATTCAACGTGCGAATCAGAGTACATTGCAGCGAGCGAAGCGTCGAAGGAGGCAATATGGCTAAAGAACTTCATCGGTGATCTTGGAGTTGTACCTGCCATAAAGGAGCCAATGGAGATTTTCTGTGATAACGAAGGCGCGGTTGCCTTGACCAAGGAACCGAGGGATCATGGTAGATCAAGACATATCGACAGAAAGTATCACTTCATTAGACATCGTGTAGAAGAAGGACAACTCGTAGTGAAGAGGATATCATCAGAAGATAACCCAGCAGATCCGCTTACGAAGGGACTGAGTAGGGTTAAGCATTTGCAGCATGCTAAGAGTATTGGGCTGAAGGATGATATTAGCATAGATTAGATAGTATTAGAAATGTGTAATAGATAAATGTTATTGACATTTGATGATTAAATAAAGGAGTTTTATTTATGAGTAATGTTACTATCTTATGTTAATTGTTTAGCTATTGTTTCATTTTGCATGTTTTGACTTCCAGAATAATTAAGATTATTAAGAATAATAGAAATTGTTCAAATGATCCACAATCGTTCATATGTTGGGAGTAGATATGAATGAAGATTGTCATGAATTGGTGTGTAGAATGTCTAAATGGTGTTAGACATAGCAAAGGATTGCTGCAACGTTCATGAGTGCTTATGAACTAGTTTTGAGCATTGGAACAAACCCGCGCTTGCTGGAATCACCTTATGGAATACGATATAAAAGGTGATCGCAAGACGATAATATCATATGGTCTTAAAACCTAGATATATGGTTTGTTATTTGTTAATTGATTGTACATTGATAATACGAAAACGCATCAGTAACTCGGTGTTATAAAACGTATTGTTGTGTATAGTTGGTTAATGAATAAGTAAATGCATATAAGTCGAAGTTTATCTGTAACTTTTATCTAAGAAGGTAAAAGCGATATCTCGGCCGCTCGATGATTTGATTTGACTTATGTGTCGGGCCCGGTCAGAACTGAATTGATGTGTTCGATTAAGTTCTATGTCAAATAAATCAGAGATCGAGAAACCTAAATGCTTGACTAACCATTCCATAGGATTGTCAGCATGATATCTAACAGAGGACTGTACGTTCCCTTATCTAAAGGACAAGATTGATTAGATCAGAGTTGACAGAGTCTTTGAGAGCTACGATTGAAAACCGAATTATACTTGTGAATATAGTTACTAGACTTATCCAAGTGGGAGACTGTTGGAATAGTGTCTAAGGCTGCAACTATATTAGGCAAGTATTTGACCCGGTTGTGCATGGTCCTTTTGGGTTGCCTTCACCATAGCAACTTGATAAGATGGTTTATTACGAGAGAGTAAATATTATTAATATATTTTTTATTTGATTAATATAAGTCATAGAATTAATTAGAATTAATTTGGTGACTTAAAGAGATTAATTAAATAAAGGGGTATAAACTATCAATTGTTTGATAGTTAAACTTTAGACTGTAAATCCATATGGATATGGTATGGACAAATTCTAAGAGTTTTAGGATAGCTAAAATCGTCCATATAGATATCTAAGGAATGGATTTGGATAGCCTTAAGAGAAGATTATCCAATTAGGGTTTAGGTTGTAACCCTTAAGGAGTCTACAAGTATAAATAGACCCCATGGCATAAGGAAATCGGCACCTCTCCAAAAGCAAGAGAACCCTGGCCGAATTTCCTCCCCTCTCCTCTCTCCTAAATCATCTTCCTTGCTATTGGTGTTTGTAAGCCATTAGAGGAGTGACATTTGTGACTCTAGAAGCTCCAAGACCTCAAGATCAACAAGGAACTCAAAGGTATGATTCTAGATCTGTTTCAATGTTGTTATTTAACCTAACTAGTCATTATAAGTCTTGGATTCAAAGCATGTTTATTAGAAAGCCTAGATCCGAGCATTAGGGTTTTGCATGCGCACATAGGAAAGTTCTTATGGCTAAAACCCATCAGTAACAATCCCAAATCTCCTTGTATTGACTTTAGAAAGCTTAGAGTCACAAATGTCACTCCTCTAATGGTTCACAAACACCATAAGCAAGAGGATGAAGAGGAGAGAGGATGGAGGCTGCCCAAAAACGTGTGAAACCCTAGAGGGATGCTTAGCCACGTTTTTGGGTCATAAGGGATGTATATATAGTTAGGCTATTAGGGTTATCTAACAAGGAAATCCTAATTTGGATGCTTAAGCCCTAAGCAACCCATGGATCCCTTTCCTTAAGGCCTTGGACGATTTCTTCATGGGTTTCCCCATAGAATTCGTCCACTCCTTAATATAAGGCAATCCATGGCCCAAATTGCAATTATCTTATAATTACAATTCCAGTCCCTTAAGTTTAATTAATCTCTTTTTGTCACAAAACTAATTACAAATTAATTATTGACTAATATTAATTAAACAATATGATTTCTCCTTTAATATATTATTCTCATAATATATTAATAAATCATATTTAATCCTTTCTCTCCATAATTCATCCTATCAAGTTGCTTTGGTGAAGACAACCCAAAAGGACCATGCACTATCGGGTCAAGTACATACCAAAATAGTTATGGACTTAGACACTAATCCAACACTTTATATAGGTGTAGAGATTAGGGTTTCAGTCCTTATCCTTATCTAGTTGCTTGCCCACCAAGTAACCATAAGATAAGCCTTGAAAACCCTTATCCTTATCCTTTGGACGATTTCAAGGATATCTTATCCCTTGAATCGTCCAACCTATATCTAGGATAACCATTGCCATATTTTGTAACTATCACATAATTACAATTCAGCCCCTCTAGTTTAATTAATTACACTTGATCACTAAATTAATTCTTAATTATTTATTGACCAATATTAATTAAACAAATATGATTTCTCCTTTAATATATTATTCTTATAACATATTAATAAATCATAATAACCTCTTTCTCTATTATTTCTCTAGTCAAGTTGCTCTGGTGAAGGCAACCCAAAAGGACCATGCACAATCGAGTCAAGTACTTACCAAATATGGTTACGGGATTAGACACTAATCCAACAGTCTCCTACTTGGATAAGTCTAGTAACCACAAATGTAAGTACAACTCGATTAGCAATCGTAGCTCTCAAAGACGTTGTTGAACTCTGATCTTATCAGTAACCTGTCCTTTAGATAAGGGATCATATATTCCTCCATTCTAGATATCGTATAGACGTGCGACATGGATTAAAATCATTCTCTCAGTCTATGTATTATTTCCCGATTTCCGATTTACGACGACTGACTAATTGAACAAATCAAATTAGCCCTAGCCCGGCCGAGCATTTACATTTATCATCACTAAATCATCGAGGGGCCCATAGATATCGTTTTTATCCCACTTTGGGTAAAAGGAACGGATAAACTTCGACTCAATGCTTGCTTTCACTCACTCACCAAATCACACACAACAATAAGTTTTATAACACCAAGCTACTGGTGCGTTTACATATTATCAATGTGTGACCAATTCGCAAGATACAACTCACACATCTTGGTTTCAAGAATACAAGATATTATCGTCTCACCAATCGCTCGTGATAAAATCCATGAAGCGATCCTAGTGAGCGTGGGTTTAATCCAATGCTCAAAATCATATTCATAAGCACTTATGAACGTTGCAACAAACCTTTGCTATGTGTAATACACTTTAGACAATCTACAAACCAATTCATGACAGTCTTCATTCATACCTACTTCCAACATATGAACGACTGTGGACCATTCAAATAATTTGATTATTCTGAAATAATTAATTATTCAGGAAGTCAAAACATGCAAAGTGAAACATAAGAACAATACTAATCCTATATGGTCCCAAACCTTTGAGTATAAATAAAACACCTTTTATTTATCACCATATCGATTACTCATTATCCATTGTTTAATGTTTCAACTTTATAACTCGAATCATAACCACAATTGTCCCATGCTCCAACCATGCACACTTTGGTTTCATATGGTCCATACTTTGTGAAATAGATCAATTGAAACTTTTCAAATGCAACTCATTTCACAATCCCCAATCCTTATAATTAGTGTAAGAATACCAAATTCTTGCCACCTTTTAGAATATGTCAAATTCTAATATTTTATGCAATGATCCTCTTGTGAAGTCAGGACACAAAAATCACAAAGACTCGGCCAATGAAATCACAAGGTACTCTATCAAAAATTGTTACAGAACAATTCTATAGATGTGATGTCTCTCACTCAAAGTACATTCCTTTGAACATCCTTTTGCATAAAATTTTCTAATATAGACATAAATTCTTAATTTCCAACTCCCAATTATGGAAACATTTCCATATTTACCATATGACAACTCATTCTTAATAGAATCTTATCTATTCATAATAATGTCGATATGGGCCATTCAATACCATACTTCCAACTACTCACAAGCGACCAATCCTCAGCGAACTTTGGATCGTCCTTTGATAGTTGTTTAATTATCTTAGTCAAAACAGATTCTTGTCCTTTTTCCCTCTTAATGCGCTAGACATTTGAAAAAATTTTAGAATGGTCAAATATTATAGCACTTGCAATCGATCCTTTACCTGAAGCGTATGGGACACAATGCATAATGTCTTACATAAAGATACGATACTCTATCAATCTTCTGCCATAATATTTTATGTGTCACGTTCTTACAATTCGAACTATGAAGAGGGATGCCGTAATCATAATCGAAATTTAAGAACACACTATGTATCCTTTGACTAAATTTATTAAAATTTCTCAATCTAAGCTTTAGATTTTGAACGAAGTACAATATTCTCTCCCTTAATTATAGAAAAACAACTTTTCAACTCTTACAACTTTGCAAAGTATAACTCTTGTTTTCTATAATTAATATTGCTAACTTGCAATACTTACCATAATAATCATGCTCCCACTTACATGATGATTATCTCTTTACCAGCATAACACTTATGCTCCCACTAGCTTCGACATGTATTCAGAAATCAGCTGAACTTCTAGAAAACAATTTCTTAAGTTCATATTTCTAATACTAGATGCTTCGATAAGACTTTATCTAAGCTTCTCAACCTCATACACTTTTCCTTGGACAGCTCATATGTATATGTCTAAACGATTCTAGTACTCGTATCAACAAGTCTAAAATGTTCAGACCCATTTGCCATTTCCCACAATTCGAGCTATGAAGAGGTATGCCGTAATCATAGTTGAATTTGAGAAACCCAAATCACATAATGCTATCTTCAAAATCTCTCTTAGTGAAAGCGTTTCCTCACAATCATTCTCATGAATGAAAGAAACCTTATGAAACTTAGATTTTGTGGTGTATGCATTCCCATCCATGTGAATTCATCATAACCATAATCACAAGATAATGTCAGTGACAGATCCAAACTCTTATGGATAGAACTTGTTCTTCTTAATTTCTTGCCATCAAGGGTCCCACCATTACTTCCAAGTTATTGAGCAGCCCACCCCTTTATTTCAATGTACTTTCCATTGAACAAGGTGTCTTGCCCCTATACAATCCATTGAGAACTCATAGAACTCACATATACAGAAAACTCAATTGGAATGGCACAGAAAAGAAAATAGTGTCAACATGATAGGTTGTAAACCTCAAGTCGTGTGCTAGTGATGATTGATAAGGTTTATTCTTGATTTGTTCTTGAAAACTTTCAAGACCATTAAGACTCCCACTGACTCCTTGACATATAAGGTTCTCTTGTCTAGAAACATTTCTTGACAAACAAATATTCAAGAGTTAGTGTAGTTTTATCAATATAAAACATTTCACATGATTGGTCCTAGTTGGTCTTTGTCTTATCTAAGACATCATAACTTACCAATTTCAAATGTGCAAAAATAAGAAAACCTTTTCCCAAATTCCACATTTGATGAATGTTATAAACCTTCTTAAGACTTGTCACTTAATTCACAATCTTGGAGTATTACTCTAAGACTTGATATTGGAACGATGTATGATTGACTTCTTGATTTAACCATTTCCACAATTCTTGATTCCTCTTTTTAGACATACAAATTGTACTAAGACTCACTTAGTGGATCAATTGAGATAAGGTTCTTAATCATTAAGACTTATCATAAAACATAATAAAATGTACTCTCCCTTCTTCTTAGAATAGAGAAACTTTTATCTTTCTGCCTACTTGCTTCTTCTTATTTGTTTCGCTATTGATTGAAACTCTTTCAATCAACTTAGAATTATACTCAATCTTATAGGTATAACCATATTCACTAAACTTTAGTAAATCATGACGAATATCTTTGTCACTCTTGTGGTAGACTTGATCAACGTATGATCTAGTGTATTTGATCTCCTAGTCCTTCAATTGACACTTTGTCAAGGAATTAGTCCAAATTTCCCAAATATGAAAGTTTCCATTCATCATATAATACTTGTTATACGATTCTAAGCTCCTATCCACTTAAAACTTGGGCGATGAGAAACTCTCCCTATTTGGTAAACTCTAGACACTTCCATAAATAACCTAATTAAGAATCAAATCCATTTTGCTAATAATAGAAGTACACAAACATCAATTTTTCATATATATATATATATATATATATGCCATTGTAAGGATAAACAAATAAGATAAAACCAAAATTTATTTTATTCATAAAAGCAGAGGAAAACATGTCCTTACAATGAAAAATTCAACCGAAAAACTATGTAATCAAATACTCCTAACAAATCTATCATAACTTCCTAAGCTCAAAATCTGATCTTCGAATCCATGCGATCGTAATCGATTTCTTTGTGATCAAACTAATCTTGCTCTTCCATCAAACTTCCTCTCTTTTCTCTAATCCTGCAAAACATGCAAATGTAATCTTATCACATTATGTATAAAGAATAGGAATTTAATGGAGTTAGATAATGGATTTTATACCTGAAGTAGAGCCATACTTCTTGACTCTCCCATCTCTTAGACTCTTCAGGTCCTGTGGGCAGCTTTGTATCCATTTCACCTTCTCTTGGCAGCAGAAACAGGTAGGTTCTTCTAGAGTGTCCATGGAAGCATGGTTGGTTGAATTATCAGACAAATATGCTCCATTGCTTCGCCAAATCATTTATGATTCAGCAGCAATAAGCATGTAAGTTAAGTCAATGAGGGTCGCATCAAGATCCATCATATAATACTCTCTTATGAACTTATCATATGATTTAGGGAGTGACTGAAGAACCCAGTCCACAACCAAACTATTGGGGAAAGACGCACCCAACATAATCAACCTATCAATGTGTGATTTCATCCCTAGGACGTGAGCACACACGGGTTTACCATCTTCATGTTCCATTGCCAATAGGGCTTCGGTGATCTTGAACCTTTCAAATATTCGTTCTTGTGGGTCAGGGAGAACAATGGAAGGAGGAGGAAGAAGTGAAATCAAGCTAGTCCACATTGATCCTTCACTTTGGAACAAGCTTTCACTTTCAACAGGAACACTTTTTCCTTGGGATTCGGGAAGACCACGGTTAGAATCAGACATCTACAAAACGGGAGAAATGTCAAGTTAGTTGATTGAATCCTTAATGAAACACCCAAATGAGACATTAAGGCTAGGATCCAACAACATTATTTACACATTAGAAGAGGGATGCCGTAATCCAACATGCAAATAATTCGGAGGTAAGTGAATGACAATTCACTAATTCTTCACCATGAAAAACATAAAGGCTTAAGTTTTAAATGTATTAAGAATTCCTAGATTTCCTTTGAGATTCATTGAACTTTTCAATGGCATGTTTAAATCTCGATATGCCCCTCTCGTTTGTGACTGGGATGCCGAGGATCACAAAGTGGGTGTGAATAACCATGCAAATCTACATGGTGCCCTCATTGTTACAATCACCTATTCGATGTACCGGTAAACCACACACGCTCCATCGATCTATGACAAACATTGAGTCACCCTTTGCCACCATTGCTTAGAACCCAATTAGTGTGTCGGTTAACCACACGCACTTCACTAACGTCTTAGCAATGGTACAAAGTGTAATTTCATGGAAATGCATCAATTCACTTTTTCCTAAAGTAACTAAGATTGGGAATTTTATAAAACATTTAGCTAATTTATTTTTTCATTATACTTTTAATGAGGAGAGGGTTTGCCCTATCCTACCCTTTCGGCTAACGACCCTCCACCAATCAAGGAAGCGGTGGGTGAGAGTGGACACCCATTAAACGGCCATTTTATAGGCCATAACCTTATACCCCCCTTATAGATCGACTTCGTGAATGAGGCCTACTAACGGTAAGACTAACATTTAAGTTATACATATATAATATTAGACTTTAATGTTATACATAGTATAAGGGTGTATTTTACATTTTTAAATACTAGGTGGTTTAAATTTTATAAATTACACTTACAATATAAACCTTATCATTATGGATTTATTAACTCTCTTTTAATAATACACTTAATTAATTTAATAAAACCATAAGGGTGTAATTTGAACTTTTCAAAATTAGGGTTTTAGAATTTAACATTTTTTTTCAAAATTAAACTTTTAATCATTCAATTTAAATTCCAAAACTTGAGGGCAGGTTTTGAAACTTTTCAAAACAATTAGGATTTAATCTCATTTTAATTTCGAATTCAAGACTATTTAAATTAAAATTTTAAATATTAAAACTCTTGATTTAATAATTATCTTGAATTAAGCTATTAATTTAAATTATTAAATCATAAGGGATTATCTAGATCATAAAGGATAATTACCAATTAAACAATTAATGTATCCTAATCCTTTTAATCCCTCTAAATTTCGAAAATCATGGGATAGGATAATTGAAAATCTTTAATTATCATATATTACCATTAAAGGATAATTACAAGATATAGGATAATCCAAATCCCTAAAATTTAGGATCTTATCTTGGGGAGGAGGCTAATTTCGAAAATCATGGGGTTTTTCAAACCCTAGATTTTGAAATCTTGAGGCTTAAGGAAAGGATTTGAAAACCCTTTCAAATTTTCGCAAATTAGGGTATAGAAACCCTAATCTCGAAATTTCTAGCCTCCTAGGGTTTATTGGCTATAAACCCTAGTATGTCAAGTTCATACAATTGTATAATACTAATTGAAAACAAGTTAACCAAAGGCTCTGATACCACTGATGGGTTTTATACAAACAATCCTATGTGTGCATGCAACCCTAGAATTGGATCTATGTTTTCACTATTAGATACACAACATTATTAACACATAAATAAACCCTAATATGCTCTAGTATTTTCGAAATACACATAGAAGATTAGATCACATACCTCTTGTTGTTATATTGCAATAACAACTCAAATCTTCAAACCCTAAGTCTTGAAAGCAAGTACCACAAGTGTAGTACCTTTAATGGCTCACAAACACCAAGAGCAAATGGAGAGACAAGAGAGAGAGAGAGAGAGAAGAGGTATGAAATTCATCCCTAGGAACCCTAGACAAGGCATAGACGAATTCTTATGGCCTTAGGAGTCTTTATATAGGTGTAGAGATTAGGGTTTCGGTCCTTATCCTTATCAAGTTGCTTGCCCACCAAGTAACCATAAGATAAGCCTTGAAACCCTTATCCTTATCCTTTGGACGATTTCAAGGATATCTTATCCCTTAAATTTTCCAAACTATATCTAGGATAACCATTACCATATTTTGTAACTATCACATAATTACAATTCAGCCCCTCTAGTTTAATTAATTACACTTGATCACTAAATTAATTCATAATTATTTATTGACCAATATTAATTAAACAAATATGATTTCTCCTTTAATATATTATTCTTATAACATATTAATAAATCATAATAACCTCTTTCTCTATTATTTCTCTAGTCAAGTTGCTCTAGTGAAGGCAACCCAAAAGGACCATGCATAATAGGGTCAAGTACTTACCAAATATGGTTACGGGCTTAGACACTAATCCAACATATAATTTCCCTAAAAATATTTCGACATGAATTACGAAATCCGAGTACTCCCGAGTACTCGCTACTCGGTAGTCGGCCGAACTGATACCGAGTAACGAGTTCTACAACCTTGAATACAGGTAGGTGTGGAAGGTAGTATGGGTTCGTACTACTGGAAGCACATGACTCATACGTGTAACAGGGAAGTCACAACCCCTAGGGTCTTGATGTGGATTAGTTCCTATGGTGTGATATGCATTTCATCTTATATCTCTTTAGTTTATTTTCAGTATGGTGTTCACGAGGGGATCCAGATCAAAAGCGAGTGGCCATGATAGACCACGGTTAACCGAGGATCAGGTCAAGGAGATGATTCATGTTGAGGTTGTTTCTATTGTCTAGGGGCAGATACCTGAGTTATTTGGGCCTATCAATACCGCTATGATGGAGTTCTTTGATGACCGGTACACTGCACTTTTTGAGGCTGCTGCTGCTGCAGCCACCGCGACCGTCGCTACCACATGGATTGGTAGGGGGAGAGCCTTCCAGTATCGGGACTCCGACAATACGAAGCCCCTGATGTTTGATGGAGTCTAGGATCCGATCATTTCCATGAGGTGGTTGTCCGATGTGGATGGATGTTTCTTTACGTGTTCCTGCCCAGCTGACCAGAAGGTTAGGTGCGCTCTGAACCTTCTTCGATCTGGAGCGAAGAGTAGAGAGTTGTTGTATCTTGGAACCAGTTCCCGGAGATGTTCCATTCGAGATATGTCCCTTTAGTAGAGAGAGAGAGAGAGAGAGAGAGAGAGATTAGCCAAGGAGTATCTGGACCTGAGGCGGTGGACGGAATCAGTGACTAAGATCACCAAGATGTTCATTGAGAGAGTGTTGTTCCACCATGAGTTTGCTGCTTTTGAGCAAGCTCAAATAACCCGATATTTGAGTATGCTCAAGACAGATATCCGTCAGTTTGTGTCCACTTAGCAATATGGTTCACTCGTCAAGTTACAAGAGGCCGCAAGGCGGCATGAGATTAAAATGGAACTCCAAACAAAGGAGCTGAGGCAGTCCCCTGTGTAGTTGCAGCCTGCGACAAAGTGGTTCAAGGTTGCTGATGTGAGATCTGGGAGTCAGAGGGGCCGCATTTGTGGCAAGTGCGACAGGGTTCATGAGGGTCCTTGTCGATCTACTTTTGGATGCCATAAATATGGCAAGGAGGGGCACTTTGTGAGGGATTGTCGCCATCCGGCCCCAGTACCGAGCACCAGGATTTGCTACCGTTGTGATCAGGTTGGCTGTGTGAAGGTCAACTGTCCATTGCTCGCTGCCAATCCGACGCATGCCCCGACGCAAGCCACTTTGAGGATCACTGATGGGCGCCAGGGGAGGGCGGAGCCCCCAAGGGCTCGGGCCGTGCTTTTCAGCTCGTTGTCGAGGAGGAAAGGGTAGCGCCATATGTCGTGATTGGTATGTTTCTATTTATTTTTCTTTCAGTTATTTTATGGTAAGCTTATGTTTATGTTTATAATAGGTATATTCTTAGTGAACACTTTTCCTGCTCTTGTGTTATTTGAATCTGGCGCGAGTCGGTCCTTTGTGTCTCGATCTTTTAGTAGGGATTTTGGTATGACCCTTAGTGAGTTGGAGTATCCGTTGCGGGTTTCTATCGCCAACAGACATGGGGTTTCTACATCTAGAGTGTATCATGGTTGTGTATTGGAGATCTTCGGGGTGCCTTATTCGATTGATTTGATCCCCTTCCCCATGGGGGATGTATGCGTGATAGTGGGAATGGATTAGCTGAGTAGGTTTGGTGCTATGATCGATTTTGAGGGTCAACGAGTGATAGTTCGAACCTCGTGTAACGCCCGAACCTAGAAGATCAATTATGGTATAAATCTTTTTTTAAAAGACCAACTCGCCGAGTTGATGGTGGGCAACTCGACGTGATGGAGGCTTTTGGACAATGCGTTTTTTTATAAGGACCAACTCGTCGAGTTGGTGAAGGGAACTCGACGTGTTGGACGTTGTTTGAGAAAACCCTAATTTCTGGAGTTCAATCCATATAAATATGTCATTATGTCCCATACCCTAGCCTCCTTATCAACCTCCTTAGCTCTGAAACCCTAGAACCTAACCCTTATCATCTTGGCGTGTATTCTTGACATTGTAAAGATCATTTTTGGTGGATTGGAGAATTGGAAAGAAAAAGAGGAAGTTGGTGAAGGAGAGTTAGTGAAGCTTGAGCTTGAAGATCTAAAACATCATCATCATTTTGCAATCATTTGAGGTATAAAGTCTTGAACTTGGTGATTATTAGCTTAGATCTCTCTTGTTTTAGATTCATGGACCTTTTTGGTCCCATTGGCAAAGTATGATGAATTCTCATGGTTGTGAAGCTCAGAATTGCCATCCTCAGCGTTATATGGTCCCTTGAGTCATAAAGTGGTCATGTTTTGGATTGAAATTTTTCCATGTTTGAGAAAGGGGCATTTCCATGGAAGTAGGTTGTTATATCCTGAGTTTAGATCCATTTGGGGCTTGCAAAGCCATCAAGATATCGACTTTATGGATTTGTATGTTGGAAACACTTTAGATCTATGTTCATGAGCATTATATTGATGATATGATAATTTTTGGATTAAGTCCTAAGCCCTTTTGAATTAGGGTTTGAGCTTAATGCCTTTAGTATGGTTCTTAATGGGTAAAGTTGGAAACTTTACCGTTCTAGGCATATTTTCAACCTAGTTCTGGAAGATAGAGATTTGGTTTGAAGATTAGTGGCTTAATGCATTAATTGGGTTGGCAGACTGATGAACTCGACGAGTTCATAAGGGAACTCATCCTTGATCAAAGATCTCAATACAGTTTTTCAAGTTAACAAGTTAACTTGGCCCTTGGTGAGACTTTCAATGGTTTCTAAATCTCAGCTGAGTGTACCATTCTAGTGCCAGTGAGATTTAATAGGAATAACTCACAAAACCATCCTCTGACAAATTATCCACATACGTATTTCCACAGTTTAGCATGACACGAGGTCAAGGCCCTTTGGTGGGACATTCAATGGTAATCGTGCCATGTGAGGTGCATTGCCCTAGTGCTAGTAACCGTTAATTCCTTACCTACGAAGAATGTATCCGAGAATACATTTGAGTCTCCACAGTTTTGCATGATAAAGAGAATGTCAAGACCCTAGGCGAGATGTTCAGCGATATCTGTTTCCCGGTTGGGTGAATCGCCTGGTGTCATGACAGTTCTTAGGTAAAGATAACTGACAAGACCAATTTGACAAACTGTAAAGTTTCAGACTTTCAATTCCTTAGATACGATAGTTCTCAAAGAGATACTGCCTAACTGACTGTTTGTACATATTCATGCCTTTAATACCGTGAATACGACAATTCTTTTACAGAGAAACTACCTGACTGGCACTTTGTACGGTTTCATGCCTTCAATTCCTTGTAAAAGTAGTGTGAAGTGTAACTCCGACAATTCCTTTCAAGATTTCTTTTAGCAAAGACAATTCTGACACA
Organism: Lactuca serriola; assembly: GCF_051521515.1. Lineage (NCBI taxonomy): Eukaryota > Viridiplantae > Streptophyta > Magnoliopsida > Asterales > Asteraceae > Lactuca > Lactuca serriola. The sequence continues at coordinate 5,869,454 of NC_136415.1, read as the reverse complement.
ATCTCCTTGAGTCTCTTCCCCCCCCCCCCCCTTTTAATTCGCATTTTAAGACAAATGAAATTTTGAGATAAAAATAAAATAAAATAAACTTAGCACACAATAAAAAAATAACTAAGAATAAAAATAAAATTAAAATACGCTCAAAAACAGTAAAAATATTTTTGGTTTTTTTAATTTAAAAAAAAATAAAAACAAAAAAGTAGAATATTTTTGGATTTTTTGAATTTTATGATTTTTGTTTGGTTTTAATTCTCCCTATAAATTTGTGCATAAAGGAGAAATATGAACAAATTTAAATAAAAAAATAAAATACCAAATGTACAAAGCAAAAAAAACTTCTAGTTTTCAAAATGAATCATTTTAAGAAACTCAGGAGTATCAAGAAAATTCAAACCGTAATTCAACAATTGAAGATGCATCCAAATAACCTGAGAGCAGCAATATTTAGAAACAACAACGTATTTAGCCTCAGCTGTGTTTTAATTCCGGAATGAAGTTAACATATTCAAAATTCGTCACACCGTTAAATACGGTCCCCATTTGAGTGATCATTTCTTTCCTCCTTTTCCCATAAAGGACACATGCTCTCCATTAAAAGTCTGAATGTCATGCAGATGAGAGATGTCTCCAATCATGTGTCCAGAACAACCACTATCAACATACCGAAATCCGATGATATTCCTCCATGGCTGCTCCGACACAGAGTGCAGGATTAGTTGGTCTTTGGAACCCAGTCCATTTTGAAGATGGGTCTACCATTACTATCTACATAAGATACTCTTTCCTATGACATATCATGATTATCAGACACAGAAGATGAAGAAATGTTAGAATTATTAGATGATTTAGGAGTGTGAACTTTTGGTACCCATCTGTAGTTCGGTTTAACCCACTTCTTATTTGATCGGATGAATGCCTCAGCACTCGTTTTAGAACTTGAAACCGATCGCCGAGATGACTTCGATCTAACCGATCTTTGTTTAACCGAACCATCTCTTGAATTTGGCATCTTGTCCGTCATTCCCTTCTTGTCCTTGGGAGTTTGATTCTTAGCCCTTTTAGCATTCCCGTCACTATTGCGTGAACGTGACCTTGAAGGTTTCTTTTGGAGGATCTCCCTCTTGACATGTTCCGCCAACCTTGTTTGTAGTAAGGAACATACAAACGATGTGGGCAATTTCAAGTGATGTGATCAGGAGTCCCACTCCCACAGTTAAAACAAGTCTGTATTTTCATATAAATAAGATTGCGACTTGGTCCTTGTCCAACTGAGGTTCGTTTCAAGTAACTTCCATAAGCACAAGCTCATGTACGTTTATTAGACTGTTTAACAAATTTTTGTGGCTTGAATTTTTCAACAGTGGGAGTATCATCACCACAAGTTTTTGAATCATTTTCAGCAGAACTAGAATTATTTTTGTTCTGCTCATGCCCATCTTCACTGTTACTTTATCTGCACACGAAATAGAAGTACTAGAATCATTCACATTAGTACTCTGAGTTGTGCCAGATTGTTCAGTATTGATTGGGGCAGTTATAGGGGGTTGGCCATGTTGTGTCGGAGTCTCTGTCTCTTTGGTTTCAAGCAGTGGAGTATAGTTATCATTGAAAGGAGGTGGAACACTATGATACCCTAGACGTGCACCCTGTTTGTATTTCCACTTTAATTGTTTTTCGATCATAGACTCAACTTTCTCACTTGACACATCAAATTTCTTAAAAGTAAGTTAGCATCTTGAAATTTGGCTTTTAACACATCAAGCTCGACAGTCAATTTAGCAATTTCCTCTTTAGCATAACGATGATGGACACCTTTGGTGTTGTATTCTTCCCTCATCCTGATTAAATTCTTATTTTGAGCATCTAGGTTTTCTTTAAGAGGTTTGTTGACTTTCTTAATTTCATAAATTTCATTTTAAGGTCAAAAACCTCTCTAACTAATAACTTTTTATGTTCACGATATTTATTAACTTTATCTTCACAGGACTGAGAACATGAGGTTTCACTTGCCTTCTTGGTGATTGAAGAACTCATTATTCACCAAAAAAATCTGATCGAAAACCAAGAAAATAAATGCCCTTTAACCGAAAATACCAATGGTCAACTCTCTGTTGACCGAGAACCTCAAAGTCGAGAACGTTGAAAATTGAGAAGCTTTAAAACCGAGAACTCTGACCAAATACGTGGCTTCTAGACCGAGAATAATAGCCAAAATCTCAAAAACCGAAATTCTACCCGAGAATGCAAAGTCAAATGAGTAAACCGAAGACCTTAGCCGGAATCTTAAGAATCGAAAAACTGAACTGAGGAAGCGGAGCGGAGAGCACAGATTCGCAACCGAGAACTCTGAAGTCGAGACCGAGAATTTCATAGTCGAAACCGAGAACTCCGAAGTCGAAACCAAGATCTCCGAAGTATAGACTGATAACTCCGAAGTTGAGACCGAGAACTCTGAAGTTGAGTTCGAGGAGTTGCCCTAACTGAGAACTAACAGCTGGCAACCGAGAACTTTCAAACCCTAACCAAGGACTATTGTTGGCCGCCGAGAACTCGCAAGCCCTAACCGAGGACTTGAGTTTGTCGCCGAGAACTCCGAATCTTTGACCTAGGACTCCCAAAAATTGCCAAAAGCACGAAATTTGTAGATTTTCAAATCCAAACTCGATCAAACTCTCTAAAATAGTGAAGAACACGAAGAACAATAGCAATGTTTTGTCCAAAAACTTCAAAAACTCCAAGCTAAGGTTAATTTTATGCTAATTTGATTGATACTAACGTAAGCTCTGATACCAATTGTAAAACCCGTTCTTGATGTATCAATCGATATCAGAAGAATGGTGCGAAATCCCAATCAAGCGATTAATGCAAAACAGTTAATATGAATTAAGAACACAGTTCACGGATCTTTAATGCACACTATATTCAAGAATAGTCTAGTACATATTATTCCTAATATGCTCTATGTTCTCTCTATCTCCCTCTAAAACTCCGAATCAACAACCTTTACATTGAACTGAGGAGCAACTATTTATAGGTAAACCTAAACCCTAATACAAAGCCCAGCCCACATACCGAAATCTATTAAGGCGCACCGAAATCTCTTTGAGATTTCGGTCCAAACACAACCGAAATCTACATGTTCTCGGTCCAAAACCAAGAACAAACAATGTTTTATAAAGTAAAGTATAAACCACCTAAATAATGTCCTAACAACCCAATTTGGAAAATTAGGTCATTAGTGGGCTTTCATGGGTCATATAGTTTTGGGCCTTGTTGGTTTTGGGCTTGGGCCTTGGTTGAGTCTTGATGGGCCAGGGGTAAAATGGTCATTTTACCTCAAGTTTGGATTATAGATCATGGTTTGGATTTCAGTTGCTAATTGGATGTTTTTTGGGTATTGATAGTTTGGAATTCTTCAGGTCAGCAACTAAGGTATCGTGTAGTGGGCTTTAGCATTCGAGGTGAGTCTCCTCACTATTCTATGGTTTGAAGGCACCAATGCCGACCCATTTAGTTTGTGTATTGTAGGAAGATCAAGGGATGACCCATGGCAATCTGTATGCAAGACCAGAGTCTGAACTCTGGCAATTAATTGGTTAGTAATGGTAGAATAATATGCTAGTTGTCTTTGTGATGCTTGCATGGAAGACCAGGAGGTGGCTCTTGGCACTCTTCTGTAAGACCTAGGGTTGTGGCCCCCGGATTGGCGAGGAGGACCATGAGGCGGCTCATGGAATAATGGAAAGACTATGTACGACACATAGCACCTTAATTGATTATAACAACATAAATTTTCAAAACAAAATTTCATTTTAAACACATAATTTCATTCATAAAGAAATCCCGAAAATCCAATGTTTCACATATTATCCAAATAAAACAAATCCCAAGATCTCAATACATAAAATCCCTCAGTGTGTACGACTCATGTCGATGCCTTCCCACGATCCTCGCTGGTACCTGAAACACATATCACATAACACGGTAAGCATAAATGCTTAGTGAGTTCCCCAAAATACCATGTACAATACATATGCCACTCGAGGCTACAGTACGACCCTTTGGTCGATGTGTCTCAGCAGGACCCTCCAGTCCCGTAGCTCGTTGGACCCTCTGGTCCGGTTATAGCTCATTGGACCCTTCAGTCCGGTCTGTATCGTTGGACCCTTCGGTCCGGTCTATACAACACATAGCATACATCTATCACAATGCACATAATCCCATACATACACATAGCACACAAGACCCTCTGATCTACACATAGATACCACTCTAGGTAAGGTATAGTGAAAAGACTCACCTCGAATGATGTCTAGTAAACTCTCGTGCTCGATATCCCCGATCTAGCCTCCGCTTCTAATCACATAAAGTAATTTATCTATAATTAACAACGATTCTCATAGGCTAGACTAATCCCTTCCTATGATCTCCCAGAAGGGAAAAAGTCCATTTTACCCCTCCAATGGTCCAGTTATCCAAATGTTGACCAACCCTAGAAGTTAACGAAATTTAACTCCAGTCAACGGTCCAACTATGACCAGACTCGCCGAGTACACCCGTGCGACTCGTCGAGTCCCATCGGTTCTCCATGAACTCAGGAAGACCCAGCTCGTCGAGTTAACCCCTAACTCGTCGAGCTATCGCATGATTCAACTCATTGGTACAAACCCTAAGCTACTCGTCGAGTCGGCTCATCACTCAGCGATTATGTTAAGACTCTTCTTGCATTCAGACGATTTTAAGGTGGAATACTTCCTCAAACTCCAGATCCATGCTCTAAGGGCTCATTTACCACGTAAAGTCATAAACTTTACGTCCATGCATGGCATTTTGGGCATGAAATGCCAAGAACATGATCTAAATGGGGTTTTCACTCATAAATACCAACAAGGCTGAATAAAGCAGGAACCTTTGGGTGATAAAGACCTCCTAAGTTCCAGATCTAGAGTTCAAGCCTCCTCATGAACCCCAAATCCTCAAAGTCCCAAAATGAAAGGAAAAGAAGCCCTAATTTCAAAATGAGAGATCTACTCAAATTAAAGGGAAAGGTTCGAACTTGATACCTCCAATAGAAGCTCTTGGACGAATATGCAGTAGATCTATCAGCCTCTTCTCAGTTCTAGCTTGGAATCTTCCTTTCCTTCACCAAAATGCACTCAAAATTCTCAAGTAAGGCTCAAGACTCTCTCACAAGCTCAAGGGGTGATTAGGGCTTCTTCTCTGGGAGGTGTGGCCGCAAATGATGCTATAAGTTTTTCCACCTACAGTGCCTACTCGGCGAGTCTACTCTTGGACTCGTCGAGTAATTCATTAAACTCACGTGGCCACCCCGCTTCTACTCGACGAGTTATAGCACCAACTCGTCGAGTAGATCAATGATTCTCAAAAATAAATAATTAAAATAGCTTACCTGGAAATCCGGATGTTACATTGATTATGATATGTTAATGATATGTATGTATCGTAGTTATGTATGGCATGTATGGATCGTTAATATGTATGGTATGTGGTATTAATGATATGTATGGCTCGTAGTTATGTATGGCATGCACATCCGGTGTGAATCATCCTTTTTCTTGACAAAAAGGATCGGTGCTCCCCACGGTGAGCTACTCGGTCGAATAAACCCCTTCCCCAGCAGCTCCTAAAGCTGCGAGGATAACTCCTACATTTCTGGCGGCACAAGGTGATAGGGTGCCTTCGCAATAGGCGCCGCTCCTGGAATTAAAATCGATGCGAAACTCCACTTGCCTCTCGGGAGGCACACCCAGCAACTCCTCGAGGAAAATGTCCGGGAACTCTCGCACAATCGGTACATCATCAACCGAACTCGGCCTCTCCGCGGCGACTTGTGTGTCCATAACATAGGCCACAAACCCACTACAGCCCTGCTGTAGACTCTGCCTTGCTCTAGCAGCTGAACAGAACGCCGACCCAGAATGGGTACCCTCTCCATACTCCGTAAGAACTCCCCCACTAGGGTCTTGTATGGTCACCAGCTGACGCTTGCAGTCGATAACCGCTCCAAATATGCTCAATCAGTCCATGCCCACGGTGACACAAACATCCCCCATCGCAATCAGGACCAGATCAATCGGGAACTCAACACCGAAGATCTCGAGCACACATCCTCGAATCACATCAGTGGCATACACTGCTCGCTCGTCAGTTATGGAAACTCGTAGAGGTCGACTCAACGCCTCTCGACGGATACTGATGTGCTAAATAAAGACTAACGACACAAAATATCGACTCGCACCCGATTCAAATAACACCAAAGCAGGTACAGAACTCACAAGAAAAGTACCTACGCATATCATAATATAAGCACAATATCTCAAACTCAAAATAAATAGATGAAAGAATACATACCAGCCACAACATCGGGCGTTGTGCGGACCTCCTCCGCTGTCAACTGGAAGGCTCTCCAGCGAGCCTTTGGTGCCTCGGCCTTCACTGGCTGGGTCTCGGTAACTCTAGCAACAGGTGCAGATCCATACGCTGATCCCTGCAGCAGCTATGGGCACTCGGCCTTCCGATGGCCGGTCTGATTGCAATGAAAGCAAACCGAGAATCCCTTGGGGCAATCCCTTGAAAAATGCCCCTCCTTCCCACACTTGTAACATACCCCAGCTTTGCACACCCCCTCATGAGTCTTGCCGCACTTCCCATAAGTGCGGCCCTTCGGACCCCCGGATCTTGAATCAGCGGGCTTTGCCCGCTTGGCTGCCGGCTGAGCCTGCGCCGGTCGCCTGTCCCTCCTATGAGACTCGGCCTCCTCCCTGACCTGAGTATCTAACTCAATCTCCCTCTTCTGGGCATTTTCCTGGAGCTCAACAAATGTCTGGAATGACGAGTTCGCCACGAACTCACGAATATCCCTCCGCAGTATGCTCAAGTGCCGGCTCATACGTGCCTGCTCAGAAGACACGTGCTCAGGGCAAAACAACGCCCTCTTATGAAATATCCTTGTAATCACCGTCACAGAATCAGTTCCCTGCTTGAGGGACAAGAATTCCTGGGCTAGACATTCCCTCTCCACAGGGGGAACATACTCATCTCGAAACATCACGGTGAACCTCTCCCAGGTCACCGCGGTAAGCTCTGCTGTAGTGAAGTCCGCCGTCACAAACTTCCACCAGTCCTTCGCCCCTAAGCGAAGCTGGTTCAGTGCAAACTGAACCCTTAAATGCTCCGGACACGAGCATCTGTAGAAGCATCCCTCGATATCATAAATCCATCTCATCGCAGCAATCGGATCCCGCGTCCCATCAAACTCCGGTGGCTTCGTGTTGCTGAACTCCCGGTATAGCAACGAGTCACCCCCCTAAGGTCTTGCAGCAGCTACAGCTGCGGTAGCTACAACAGCCGCAGCCTCAGTAACCTTTGCATATCTCTCGTCAAACGTCTCGATCAGGGTGGTCTTGATAGACCCAAACATCTCCGGTATCTCTATGCGGATAGCCGCAGCCACCTCATCGTGGATCATCTGACGAAGCTCCTCGTCACTCACGCCGCTCGTCTTTGGTCTATGGTGTGTCCCAACCATGATGTCTCTGAAGTACAGCATAAAAATATCATAGACTCACTCGAGTATACTCGCACTCGATAACTCAGCCCTACTTGTTCCTTAGTACCCTGGGGATTCTTACTTGGACTGCGCACTGATCCGGTGTCTTCAGTAGTACAGGCCCTATACTATCGTCCTCACCGCACCAGTATTCACCCCAAGTCCTCCTCCTAGGATCCCAGATCACAAGTACTCTAATCTCGCTATGCACAGGCTACTCTCCGGTAGACCTCTCATAAGCTCCTCTCTGCTACCTACTCACTCTCAAGTATCTCATAGTAGCAGTAATCTCCTAGGCTAAGGCATCACAAATCAGGCCACTCTAGTCCTAATATGAATACCTAACCTACTCTAGCATGCATAACATATCATATCATATCTTATAACACATAATGTAAGGGTATTTTGGGAAATCACCATTTGGGCGCTGGCTGATCGTACACACTGCTCTATTTTGCTCGTTTCAAACCTTTTTACTCTTTTAGAAAAAATTGTTTTTATTGTGAAAAATTTCTCAAATCCTCAGTTTGAGTTCAGATACGCCGAAAGAGCATCCGAATCCCTCAAACCAAGGCTCTGATACCAACTTGTAACAATGTAAATTTTCAAAACAATTTTTCATTTTAATCACATAATTTCACTCATAAAGAAATCCCAAAAATCCAACGTTTCACATTGATGTGACCTCGCTTCAACCGGATTAGCGTTAATGAATCAGGTTCCTCGTCTTCTCTACAAGATCACAAGAAAGAAAGGCCGTCAGCCATTTTCCGGGAGGGTGCTCCCGGAAGAACGCTCTGACGGTCAAGTTAGAGGGTATCTAGGGTTTTTTTGGGTATCTTCTTTTTAGAGAGAAGAGCTAACCTCGTGAGTCTAAGGGTGCATCCTTTTATACCTAGCGCTCTTTCCCAGTCCGTACCAGACAAGATCGCTTTTTGGGGAGACAAGATCAGAGGCGCTGATTGGAAGGTCGTGCATCCTTAACCGTCAGGGTGCTCTCATTGGCTCTGGCGGTAATGGCCTGAACCTATTGCTTGTCCCGTAATTGTCTCTTTTGTCTTGGAGCTAGGAGCGTTCTTTGGCGGGCGCAAACTCCTCGCCTAGGCATTCTGTCCCAGGGGCGCTAGCGGGCGCTGAGCTTGCTGGGCTTAGCCCGACTGGAATGCTCGGCGCTTCGACTAGGTGCGATTCCGTCGTGCTGCCTTAGGCACGTCATCGCACATATTATCCGAATAAAACAAATCCCAAGATCTCAATACATAAAACCCCTCAGTGTGCACGACTCATGCTGGCGCCTTCCCGCGATCCTCGTTGGTACCTGAAACACATATCACATAACACGGTAAGCATAAATGCTTAGTGAGTTCCCCAAAATACCACGTACAACACATATGCCACTTGAGGCTACAGTACGACCCTCTGGTCGATGTGTCTCAGCGGGACCCTCCAGTCCCGTAGCTCGTTGGACCCTCTGGTCCGGTTATAGCTTGTTGGACCCTTCGGTCCGGTCTGTATCGTTGGACCCTTCGGTCCGGTCTATATCGTTGGATCCTCCGGTCCGGTCTATACAACACATAGCATACATCTATCACAATGCACATAATCTCATACATACACATAGCACACAAGACCCTCTGATCTACATATAGATACCACTCTAGGTAAGGTATAGTGAGAAGACTCACCTCGTATGATGTCTAGTAAACTCTCGTGCTCGATATCCCCGATCTAGCCTACGCCTCTAATCACATAAAGTAATTTATCTATAATTAACAATGATTCTCATAGGCTAGACTAATCCGTTCGTATGATCTCCCAGAAGGGAAAAAGACCATTTTATCCCTCCAATGGTCTAGTTATCCAAATGTTGACCAACCCTAGAAGTCAACGATAGTCAACTCCAGTCAACGGTTCAACTCTGAACAGACTTGCCGAGTACACCCGTGCGACTCGTCGAGTCCCATCGGTTCTCCATGAACTCAGGAAGTCCCAGCTCGTCGAGTTAACCCCTAACTCGTCGAGCTATCGCATGATTTAACTCATTGGTACAAACCCTAAGCTACTCGTCGAGTCGGCTCATCACTCAGCGATTCTGTTAAGACTCTTCTTGCATTCAGACGATTTTAAGGTGGAATACTTCCTCAAACTCCAGATCCATACTCTAAGGGCTCATTTACCACGTAAAGTCATAAACTTTACGTCCATGCATGGAATTTTGGACATGAAATGCTAAGAACATGATCTAAATGGGGTTTTCAATCATAAATACCAACAAGGCTGAATAAAGCAGGAACCTTTGGGTGATAAAGACCTCCTAAGGTCCAGATCTGGAGTTCAAGCCTCCTCATGAACCCCAAATCCTCAAAGTCCCAAAATGAAAGGAAAAGAATCCCTAATTTCAAAATGAGAGATCTACTCAAATAAAAGGGAAAGGTTCGAACTTGATACCCCCAATAGAAGCTCTTGGACGAATATGCAGTAGATCTATCAGCCTCTTCTCAGTTCTAGCTTGGAATCTTCCTTTCCTTCACCAAAATGCACTCAAAATTCTCAAGTAAGGCTCAAGACTTTTTCACAAGCTCAAGGGGCGATTTGTGTTTCTTCTCTGGGAGGTGTGGCCGCAAATAAGGCTATAAGTTTTTCCACCTACAATGCCTACCCGGCGAGTCTACTCTTGGACTCGTCCTGTGATTCATTAAACTCACGTGGCCACCCCGCTTTTACTCGATGAGTTATAGCACCAACTCGTCGAGTAGATCAATGATTCTCAAAAATAAATAATTAAAATAGCTTACCTAGAAATCTAGATGTTACATTGAGAGCAAACAAGGCAATGGCTTCCGTGAGAGCAAAGCCTAAAATGGCATAACCAAACAATTTAGTATCCAATTCCAGACTCCGTGCTACTGAATGGATCAACGAACTGAATATCTTTCCAATTCCGACTGCTGCTCCAGCTAAAGCAATTGTAGCAGTTCCAGCACCGATTTGAAACCCTCCATAACATCTTTCAAAGTTTTCATTTCAGTCTATTAATTGGAAGCAGTATTTTTCTTCTTGAAAGCGAGTTAAGTGGCTCTGAGGGGCACAAACGGTATAACAATAAGTACTGATTCGACTAGCTCGAACGTGGGGAACGAATGCTTGAATGTGAACAAATAGCTGACTCTTGCAAGTTTGTGGCCAGCGATCACCCTCTAAGCTGCTTGATAACGAATGATATGTTAATGATATGTATGGCTTGTAGTTATGTATGGCATGTATGGATCGTTAATATGTATGGTATGTGGTATTTGGGGAACTCACTAAGCTTTGTGCTTACAGTTTTCAGTTTTTGTTTCAGGTACCCAGTTTTCAAATGAAAGAGCTCGGGATGATCGTAGTGCATACACCCGTGTTTTCCACATAATGTAATCTTTGGGATCGAACTCTAATAATTGTTTTATTTGAATTGCTTTCTAATGTTCTAAACAAAATTACATTAGTGTTTTAATTTTAATAAAAATGAAAATATTTACCTTGGATTTTTGGGTCATTACACCCCGAGTGGGGGAGAACTGTTCATCTACGGAGGGGTTACCAGGGTTGGATCAGGGTTTTGTTCGGTAGTATGTTTTTATGTTTTGTAAATCTACCTGTGATTATCTTAATCATATTTCATTTTCAACCCCTTATTATATTTTGGTTTTAATTATTTTTCATTTTATACTAATTAATTATTTATATTAAATATAATGATATTTCATTAATGAAATATAATTTTATAACGGTTGTGTAATATTTTATTTATTAATGTGTGACTTGGAATTTGGTGACCCTAGTGAATAACCTAATCCAAAACTAAGCGAAGAAAACTAAAATGACGATTTTGAAGGGGTACATGTTTAAACTAGGTTGAGGGTCGTTATTCTGGATTTACTTGTATATGGGCTCGACCATATAGTTGATAGAGTTTACACTTATAAGTATTTGTATTTAAGGATTCCAATGTAATCACTTTCGAAATCGTCTAGTAATATAAGATTTCTCTGGTTCCTGCCTATTTTGTTAATATAGGTTATATCGATCGAACCATGTTAATTCATTGTGTCGTTCAATCACTTTATTTTGCTTTCTTGCTTAACATTTTCAATATCTATATATTTTTATAACTTTAATGTAATAATTTTTTCATATTTTATGTATATAAATAAAGACATGACATAGTTGTATTTATACTTTTGTATTAAAATATGATTTGTGTTTAAAAATGTCTAATTAAATGAGGGTTTTATAAAAAAATTTAGAAAGAATTTATAAAAAAGAAAAAGTTATTAGATGAAATTAATCAAAAAAATATCATTTAATTAGAGATTATGTTGAATCATAAAATTGAACCTCTTAAACTTGATCTACCGCAACTTTCCAAGATCTGCAGTCAACTCTGTTCAACAATCCCATCCGAAGTCATCATCATCCGCAGTTCTCTATCTAGCTTTCTTAGTTTAGCTCTTTATCTGCTTTTCTTAGAATACTCTCCTTTGTCCAGTATGCCTTGCATGACTACGCTTAGATAGTTGAACAAATGTAATATTTGAGTCTCCATAAATAGAGCTTAATCTTTCTTATTCAATACGTCGATACATGAAGTGACCCTCTTAATTTAGCCTACCATAGCCTACAAGCATCCGCAGTTTCATCCTTTGTCATCTAGTCAACCGCAGTCTTCTTAATTTAATTAGTTTATTTTATCTATCTTTCTGTAATACTCTCTATTGTCCAGTATGCCTTGCATGGCTACTCTTAGAGAGTAAATCAATTGTATTTCTTGAGTCTCTATAAATAGAGCTCACTCTTTCTCATTCAATAACAGACATATCTCTCTTTACTCATCTATAAATCTGAATCATCTTCAAGTATTCCTTACGCATCTCATATCCTTCTCACTCTCTAAGTCCTCTCGAACATAACTGATTAATACTTCTCTTCGAAGCAAGTCATTCGTGACTTTATCACTAAGATTGATCTCACTCACTAACTTGGTCTGAATGCATTCCATGTTATGAATCAACTTATGTGTTTAACTGATATATATTCTACTGTCATTTATGTTTCCTTACATTTCCACAACTAACTATCTAACTATCTAACTCATTAACTTATTATTGTTGAGCTTTTAGATCCTTTGAGATCAACTAATTCCGCAACTATACTTGTTCTAACGTTTGTTCAAGTGTGTCTCAAGTTTTTCTCTCAACAATTGGTATCAGAGCCATTATGGCTGCTTTTTGAAAAACGGAACTTTGATTTTCAAAGGGCCTTCTATGCCATTGAAGCTCAGTTCTTATTGAAAAAAACAAAACAAAAAAAATGGCACAAGCACTTTCTGTAAATGTTTCCAACAGTGTTGGTGGTTTAAATCGAGCTCTAATATTGGTTGCAAATGAATACCATCACTGGTCTTAAAGAATGGAATGATACTTAAGGAGACTTGGTAGAGATGTATGACGATCTGTTGAAGAAGGACCACATGTCCCTGTTCTTACACCTGTTCAAACTGATGGCGCCACATCCAGACTAGGAGGAGGACAACGAGTCATGAACCGTCCCACCAAAGATGATCTTGATAAAATGGAAAATGATGTTGTTGCTTTTTATGAAATCTCTTGTGGAGTTGCTCCTGACAACTTCGACATTATCATAAAATGTAAATTAGCAAAAGAGATCTGGGATGTTCTCAAAAACTTGTATGAAGGCTCAGAACAAGCTCAAGATAAGAAGCTCACAACTGCACTCAATGAATTCGATCAACAACTTCAAAGCTCATAGTGGGGAAAGTTTAGAAGACTCTTTCAAAAGGTTCAATCTGATAGTCACTAAGTTATCAAATGCTGGCACCATCCGCAGTAACCATGAAACAAACCTTCAATTTCTCAACAGTTTAGGAAGACACTGGACTACTGCTAAGATGATAGTTCTAGGAGATAGAAAGATTCATTCCCTGTCTCTCTACAAGTTATATGGAGAATTGCATGCACGAGAATCCACTATAATCAAAGACAGTGCTGACTTCGGAGGACCACTTTCTCTTATAGCACAAGTTCCTCACAACCAATCTTACTCTCCCTGGTATGACACTACACGACAGTCATACAAAGCTGAATCAGAGTATGATGATGAAGAAGAATTTCAAAAGGCTATTGCTCTAGTTAATAAACAATTCAACCGGCTACCACCTCACTCTTTTCGCAAAAATCAACAATTCAACAAACCTCCTTTCAATCTAGCTTCAACCCACAAAACAATCACTCTCATTATCCTAAAAGTTCACACCCACAACCGCAATCTCAAAACACTCAACTAAAGGAGGCACCGCAGTCCATTCAAACCTCTGACTTCGGTACCCCTTCAGAAGATAAAAGTGATGTTGTAATATGTCATAAGTGCAACAAAGAGAATCATTTTGCAAAGGATTGCAAAGCTAACGTGGTGAAAGACAAAGCATTCTACCTTAGTTTGGAAGATTCCTTTAAGATGTTTAATCTGATAGTCACAAAGCTATCCAATTCTGGCACGGTCTGAAGCAACCATGAAACAAATCTTCAGTTTCTATTTATATTCATAAGTTCTATTTATATTCATAATCAATATGGTGATAAATAAAAGGTGTTCTATTTATATTCATAAGTTCTGAGACCATATTGGATTCAATTATTCTTGTGTTTCACTTTGCATGTTTTGACTTCCAGAACAACTAGGTCGTTCTTCCTGAATGACTAAGTTGTTCAAACCATCCACAGTCGATAATACGTTGGAAGTAGGTATTAAGGCAAGACTGTCATGAAGTTCGTTTGTAGATGTCCAAGGTATTAGACATAGCAAGAGTTGCTACAACATTCGAGTATTGGATTAAACCCACGCTCATTTGACTCACTTCATGGATTTTATCACGAGTGATCATGAGACGATAATATCTTATATTCTTCAAACCTAGAGATATGAGTTACTGCCTATGAGTTGGTTATACATTGATTGTACGAAAACGCATTGGTAACTCGATGTTATAAAACATGCCTTTGTGTATGATTCAACAAGTAGTAGAGCAAGCATATGAGTCGAAGTTTATCCATTCCTTTTACCCTTGAAGGAAGAAAAGCGATATATGTGGGCCCCTCGATGATTTAGTGATGACACCCCGAAGTGCTTGGCCAAGCCTGCACTGATTTGATTTTTTCAATTAGTCAGTCGTCATAAATCGGAAATCAGGAAACAACAAATGGACAGAGAGAATGATTACAATCCATGTATCAGTCCATATGATATCTAGAATGGAGGAATATATGATCCCTTATCTAATGGACGCGTCATTGATTTGTTCAGAGTTCGACAACGGCTTAAAGAGCTACGATTGCTAGTCGGGTTTTGGAGTCATACGCAACAATAGTTTTAGACTTATCCAAGTGGGAGACTGTTGGATTAGTGTCTAAGTCCATAACTATAATTGATATGTACTTGACCCTATTTGGCATGTTCCATTTGGGTTGCACGACATCGGAACAATTTGGATAGACTTTGTGAGAAAAGGATATTTATGATTTGTTAATATATTATAAGTTCTAATATATTAATATGAAATCATATTATTTAATTAGTATTGATCAAGAATTAATTTGGAATTAATTTTTTGATCAAAAGGAGACTAATTAAATATATGGGGTTGATTGTGTAAATCATTCATTCTTATATATGTGGGCTTTTGATCCATAGTTCTTCATGTTGGGCTAAACCCATGGAATATCCCATAGATACTCCATGGAGGTTTTAACCCCTGGAGCATGAAGAATATTGAAAGGCATGAGTTACATAGTGTAACCCTAATAGCCACAATATATAAGGACCCAATGGCTTAAGAAATCGGACCTAAGGGTTTCACATGAGAGAGCTAACCAATTTGAGCATAAGGACTTTTCTCTTAAGTTATTCCAAGTTGTTGGTGATGTTGTGCGAACCATTTGAGGTCTCACACTTGAGGCACTAGACTCTTAAGCTCCATGGAATCAAGCTACAACACAAAAGGTATGTTACTCTAACTAGTATCTTATTTGGTATATGAGAATGTATGCTAATTATAGGTTTAATGCCTTGGAAACCATTTGCATGTATAATTAGTGAAAACATAGATCCAAGGTATTTAGGGTTGTATGTGCACCATAGGATGTTGTATTATACTAAAACCCTTTAGACCGCCCCCAAGCCAGTGATGGATGCATCACAAAATACCACAAAATCCCCAATTTCCTCTGAGAGGGTCAAAATCGGGGCCTCACACAATCTCTACCGATGGGTCATGAATGTTGTCTGCTGCTTAGGGACCCATCGTAAATCCACCCCTTCTTCATCAGACGATTGAGGGGTACCACAATACTGGAGAAATCCTGAATGAATCTCCAACAGTACCCTGCCAATTCCAAGAAACTCCTAATATCCGAGGGAGATTTCGGAACCTCTCATCGCATCATAGCCTCGATCTTGGCCGGATCGACCAATATCTCATCCTGGTTAACGAGGTGTCTAAGGAACTAAACCTCTTGTAACCAAGACTCTCACTTCGAGAATTTAGCATAAAGTTGTTCCCGCTTCAAAACCCCTAGAAGCTCACGAAGATGCTCCTCATGCTACTATCTGGTCTTGGAATATACCAAGATATCATCAATGAACACAATAACCAAACGATCGAGCATCAGTCTGCATACTCGATTCATCAAGTCCATAAATACTGCAGGCGCATTGGTGAGCCCAAATGGCATCACCACAAACTCGTAATGCCCATAAAGAGTCTGGAACGCGGGCTTCTCCACGTCCTCCTCTCTCATCTAGAACTTACGATACCCAGACCTCAGATCTATCTTGGAGAACCAAGATGCACCCTGCAACTGATCAAAGAGGTCATCAATCCACGAAAGTGGATAACGGTTCTTCACAGTTAGCTTGTTCAACTCCCGGTCATCAATACACATCCGATGTGAACCATCCTTCTTCTTAACGAAAAAAAATTGGCACTAACCACAGAGAACTACTCGGTTTAATGAACTGCTTACCTAGGAGCTCCTACAACTGAGATGACAACTCCTGCATCTTAGGTGGTGCCAAGCGGTACGGCGCCTTGGTAATCGGGACTGCACCTGGCACAAGATCAATCCTGAACTCGACCTGCCTCTTAGGAGGCACACCGAGTAACTCCTCTGGAAACACATCGGAAAAAATCCTTGACATCCGGGACCTCTAAAAATGAAACCTGATCCCCAACACGTGTATCCACCACATAAGCCAAATAACCCGCACACCCATGCTAAATATACTGTCGAGCTCTAGCTATAGAACAAAACCATGAACCCATCTTGGTGCCCTCTCCATAGATAACCAATTCTCCCCCACTTGGGGTTAGAACTACCACACGCTGGCCCTCACAATCAATAATAGCATCGAAACAGATCAGCCAGTCCATACCCACAATCACGCAAACATCCCCATGGGGATAGGGATTAAATCAATCAGATGAGGCACCCCGAAGATCTCCAGAATACAACCTTGATATACTAATGATGCATAAACCCCATGTTTGTTGGTGATAGAAACTAGCAACGAACACTCTAACTCCCCAATGGGCGTATCAAACTCTCTACTAAACGATCGAGACACAAAGGACCGACTCGCACCCAAGTCAAACAACACTAGAGCAGGCAAAGAGTTCACTAGGAATGTAACATCCCGATTCCCAGGTATGAGATTTATTCCTTTAAGCATGTTTTTCTAGTGTAACACGACGTGTTGGTAGCCTCAACACCACGTGTTGAAGGACTTTTGGGTCACGTATTTTTATGGATCAACACGGCGTGTTAGTGAGGGGAAACTCGACATGTTGGCGGATGGATGAGAAACCCTAATTTTTCGGGTTTTGCACCCTATTTGAGTTTAGATATGAGTTTTGGAGGCCCTGGAATCGTAGGAACAACAGAATGTTTTAAGCTCGAGCAAACACTACGAGTTTATTAGCAAACTCGGCGTGTTGGCTGGGATCTTCCCGATCATCTGATAGCTATAAGAAACACGATGAGTTTATTAGCAAACTCAACGTGTTGTGTCAACATGGACTGTTGACCTTGACCATTGACTCTGACTTTGACCTTGGTTGACCAAGTTTGAATTTTGAGGGCATTTTAGGTATTTAGGGATTTTGATGGAATTGGTCACATGGTGGTTGTAGGCATTTGATTCGGGAGCTGAGATTCAGAGTTAGACCTTTAGACCTTATTAGTTTTGCACTACTTGAGAGGTGAGACTTCCTCACTGTACTTACGGGCTAAAGGCACCAATGCCAACCCATTGGATTGATATCCAGTTATGCATGTTGCTATGTTGTTATTATCTGTGAGATCGGTATCCTGATAGATATGATGATGCTATGCTTAGTGATCTGTTAGATCTGTTTGACTGGCTGTAGACTGTTATATGATTATCTGTTATATGTTCACGTGTGATTGGTGGTTGAGGCTTCTATGCTTTGTGTGTAAGCCAATAGGGTTGGGGTATTCCAACTCGATTGTTGATTGGACCCATAGTATATTGGCATTCCAACTCGTTGTTTGAGGGGCCTAGGGTACTCCATCCCGAGGATGATTGGATCCACAGTATGTTGTTTGTGTATGTGTTATTGTTGTGATTGGTACTTTGGGGGAACTCACTAAGCTTCGTGCTTATAATTTTGGTTTATGGTTTCAGGTACTTCAGTGGACTGTGGCATGGTGAAGGCGTGACCATACACATCCTTATGTTTTGGAACTTATGAATTCTGGGAAACTCTGATAATGGAAATGTTTTGGAAACTATGTTGTAAACGATTCCAATTTTTAAATAATGTTTTAGAAACAATGTTTTCTATAAATACCTCTTTAGTGAATGATTTGTTTTGAAAAGTTAAAAATTTGTTGAAATTTTCGGAATGTTACAAGGAACGTACCTAACAGAGGCACATAGATAATCATAACATAAAATATAATCAACAGAATACTGGATAAAAACATACCAGTCAAAACATCTAGAGCTACTCTGGCCTCCTTAGTAGTGAGCTGGAAAGCACGACCTCGAGCCCTCGGGGGATCCACCCTGCCCTAACTCCCATCAGTAATCTTCCAAGTAGCTGACACTAGAGCCTGTGTTGGCCTAGCAGCAAGCGAGGGACAGTTGGCCTTCACATGGCCAACCTAGTTGCAATGATAACAAATCCTTGAACTGAGTCATGGGGCCTGCTGGCAGCAATCCCTTGCCATATGGCCCTGTTGGCCACAATTGTGGCACCCAGAAGATGATCGACAAGCACCCTAATACACCTTGCCACACTTCCCACAAGTGCGTCCCTTCCGGCCACCAGATCTGACATCAGCGGTCTTAAATTGCTTTGGCGCAGGCTGCGACTGTGTCGGGGCCGCCTCTGCTCCCTCGACTGCAAATCAATCTCAATCTCAGGCCGCCTGACGGCCTCCTACATCTCCAACAATGAACCATAGCGCTGGATGGAAACAAACTGTTTGATCTCCATCTTGAGCATGTTCAAGTAACGGATCATTTGAGACTGATCAGATGCAACAAACTTAGGAAAAAACAGAGCCCTCTCTGTGAACATCTTGGTGTTCTCTATCACCTTCTCGGTCCCCTGTCTCAAATCCAGGTACTCCTGGCCCAACCTCTCATGTTCCACCAGCGGCACATATTAGGAGTGGAACATCTCCGAGAACTAGTCCCAAGTCACAGAAGCTCTCTACTCAGCAGAATATGAACTAGTAGCAAGCCTCCACCAATACTTCGTTTCATTAAGTTGATGGTTTCTTTATGTTGAAGACAATCACAAAAACGTGAGCACTTCTAACAACTGTAAAGAATACTTGTTTTTTATGTATATAATGGTGAGTATTTTATTGATAAAATAAATAAAAAACAATTTAAATTAACATACCATGTTAATATCTTTTATGTTCAAGATTTTTGTGTACCCATCGGTGTTGTCATGAAAGTTCTCCTTGAATTTTTCATACTTTCTTTCATCAGACAATGTTGAAGATACATAAGCATTCTATAACCATTTTTTTAAAGGAGTAGTAAGTTGTTAATCATAAATGAAGATACATAAGCATTCTATAACCATTTTATAACCATACATCATATTGGTACATTAATCATAAGTGAATACTAAATATATTTATTTTTGATTTTTATATTCATAAATGAACACATCATTTTGTTATAATCATATGTGAATTTCAGTTGCATATACATATTTATCTTAAATGATACTAAATAAATATAATATTCATAAATGAATACATCATATTTGTATATTCATTTATCAATAAAGAAGAAATTATGTTAGAACACGAACTTACAGAAACTTCAACTTTCAGGAAAAGTTTGTATGGTGAATTTCCAGTATCCCTTCCCAATTCTTGGTGGTTAACTAAATCAACCCAAGTGTCTAGAACTTCTGCAAAAATCTATGTGTATACATATAGACTTTCCATAATTGCTCTTTGTGTTACCTGACCATATTTTGTCTGGACAACCATATCCCTGCAGATATATAATCAAAATGTCATGTATTATTATAATAATCATATATGAATATGTCTACAAAATAATGTTACTTATGATGGATTCCCTTGCAAGTTGAACAACCACTCACAGACAATACTATCCCGATGTGTCAGCTTAGGTTTTGCGTCTATTATCGTGCATTTTTAAGGTGATTTGAAAGCATCAACATGCTTCTTTGGTATTGATTCATACAGATCATTCTTTAATGGTCCTCCTTCTGTTGGAATTGCTACAAAGATTGGATTTGAATTAAGAACATTTTTGTTTGATATTCTAATCACAAGCCTCTGATGGTTTTCTTTGATTTTTTCTTTGTAAGTGGCTTTTTTTGGTGAAGATTCATTTGATTTTTTACTTGAAGTTTGATCTGAATCTTGACCGAGACCTAGCTAGAGATTGGATGAGTATTATCTTCATTTTTTGATTTTTTACCTGCCAGAAGATTTACATAATATATTACATTAAAAATATAAAACTTAATGCAATATATTAGGTATAATTATTTAGTGAATCGTGTATTTACCTTCGTCACCTGCTTTGTTGTTCTCTACTTCAGCCCCTTTTTTTATCACCTTCAAAATTCAAATCATTAGTGAATATTGAATCATATAAATAATTATATGTTAATTATAATATATATTTTTATATTTTATTCATATATGATTATTGATCATTCCAATCATATATGAATTTTCAAATGTTTTTCCAAATTGTTACCTCCTTCATTTCCTTTTGTCTTCTCATCTTCTCCTCCTTTTTTTATTTTCATCTTCAGATTTTCCTTTGCCTAAAAGATACACATCATATATGAATATTATATATATTCAAAATATTGTATTACTTATTCATAAATGAATATAAATATTTTAATATATTCATTTATGAATAACTAATGCATAACATTACTTGTGAGCATGTAATTCTATCTTTTACTTATTAATACATGATGTGTTATTCAAAAAATCAATGTAAGCATTATAATATATTCAGTTATGAATAATTAATGCATATCATTACTTATGAACAAGTAATACTATCTTATTTATTCATTCATATACTATCTTATTCACTTGTGAATAAGCAATCTTATTATATTCACTTATCAGTGAATCATCCATTTACCTCTATCATCTGCATTTCCTTTATCAACTTCTACTCCTTGTTTATCTCCACATTCATCTTTATTTGCCTTAGTAGTTTCAACTTCTCCTCTATGTTTATGTCCACCTTCATCTTTATTTTCCTCAGTAGCTTCAATGAAACGACCCAAAAGTAATGACATAAAATTTTTGTTTTTAGAATAATAAATCATTAATACATGACATTTCCATAAAACCAAGGTAATCAAGATTTATCAAAACATTATCAAATCAGAGTAAATCACAGAATGTGGAAACATGTGGTGTTTGCTTTGTAATCATCCCGAGCTCTCCCATTTTAAAATCAAGGCACCTGAAACATAAACTGAAAATTGTAAGCATAAATCTTAGTGAGTTCCCCAAGATACCACATACCACACATACATAAATCACATAATGGGACCCCGTGCTCCATCAGGCCTCACTCGGTAACGAGTCCCACTTATCCTCGGGCCCTGCGCGATATCGAGCCCCGCTCGGATTACAGCTCTGTCAATCACCAGGCCCCGCCTGACATTGGGCCCTGTCGGATACACATATAATCATATAAACATATAACCTTACTATCACATTCAATAATCACATAGACTATAGAATACCATACAATCATTGATCCCCGCCCGGCATCGGGCCTCGCCCGATAAGCATAAAAGCAGATACTAATAACTAGCATACATTATACTCATTAGGCCCCGCCTGGCATCAGGCCTTACCTGGTAAACATACCATCTCATAACACATGCAAGAGTTATGCATACATCTAGAATTCTGATATAAAAACCTGGGGTCCGCATTGGTGCCTTCGACCTGCTAACTCAACGAAGAAGCTCACCTCGCACTAACGAATCACACAAACGATCCCTGGTTGCTAACTAACAGATTCTTCGAACTGTCAATATCAAAATAACACCCAATCAACAATTGGGTTCCAACTCATAACCATAAATCCATACTCGAGGTAAAAAGACCATTTTACCCCTAACCTAGCTCAATCCAAGACTAAGGCTTAAACTTACAACCTAAAAGGCCCAAAAGCCAAATAACCAACCAAGGCCCAAATATGGCCTAATTTTCCAAATTGGGCCCAAACCCCTTACATGATCCTTACCCTAAGGCCCAACCAATTTTCATAGTCCAAAACATTTGTACTCAGATGGCCCATAAAGAACTCAAATACCCAATCCCCAAAAGGAAGCCCAAAAGCCAAAACCCTCCTAACTAAGTACGCGGGGTATACTCAGTTGTACGTTAAGCATACATGAAATTTGGCTTGTACGTTGAGCGTAAAGACTTGTACGCTAGCGTACTCGACCATTATGCCAATTTTGACATTAAGCTCTTAATTCTTAAGTCCGGAAGCTCAAATCACAGATCTAAGTCATAAACAATGTCTAGAACCATAAAGTCGCTGACTTTATGACTTTGCATGCTCTAAAAGACCCCAATATTGAAATATAACATTCTACTTCCATTAAATGAACTCAAACTCATGCATGGGGAATTCTTAGCCTTAAACGTGTCAACGTTATGAATCTAGGACCATGGAAACACCAAGAATGGCAACTCTAAGCTCCTGGAGTGGTATCAACCACTAGATCTCATCCATGGGGACAAAAAGGGCCTGAAACTTAAACAAGGAAGATCTAAGCTTCTAAAGAACAAGATAAAATATTTTTACCTCAAACAAGCTAGAAATGAAGCACATAATCATGATCCACAAGCGCTTCCTTGATCCACAACATTGCACCAAAATCCATCTTCTTGGAAATGACCCCAAAACACCAAAATGCACACCATGAGCTCAAAATCACAACCATGGAGGCTTAGAGATGATTTCTAGGGTTTTGGAGACTTGGAGGCTAGTAAAGAGGCTATCCCTAAAGATTTACTGAGTTTATAAAGGGTACAACTTCCAAATTAGGGTTTTTCCTTTAACCCTCAAACGCCCCGCGTACTCCCCGTATGCCCAGCATACGAGGTCTCGCATCCCCGTTTCCACCCTCACAGTATGCTAAGTGTACACCACATTACACTTGACATAATTCCCTTCACATCAGTACATTGCACGTACTCCCTAGGTACGCCCCGTGTATTAGGGTTTCCCCTCGTACCCTAACAAATTTTTTAGGCCATAACTTCTTCGTTATCAATCCGATTCTGACAATCCTTATATCCATGAAAAGGAAAAGAGAATCTCTATACTTTAATCAATTCGTACCTTCCTTACCATATCACGAACAAACATCTAGTTTCCATAGAAGCCCGAGCTGACAAATTACCGAAATATTCTTTGACTCCAAAATACAAACCGAATACCCAGATCATCCAAATAACATCATCCACCTCCAAACGAGCCCAAAAATTAATTCTTCAAGGGTCCTAAGTCTTCTAATACCCAATCCTTGATCACCACTCCAAGGCACGAACTGATTTCCCCGATATGCTCATGACCACCTCCAACGGTAGTCTACCTCGGACTGGTGAATGCTATGATCCCATCGCAACTTTACAACACTTCAAGTCGACCACGGATACCACCCATGGCCTTAACAAACCTCAAACCATCACAACCCCACTCATCCTGAGCCGAAACCTAGATCCCACTGCATCTAATCAGGTGCTCAGGTTATACTTCTAATTTCAAAGCCCTCAAGCTAGGCTCAACAACAAGCCTGATATGCATAATAAAGAAGATGCCGACCAACAGTTTGGAAGCTTCCTTAACTCCCACTTACACACCCTCAATATAAACGGCCACTTGATCTATTTTTCCTCCTGGCCAGGTTGTGAAACTTGCCCTAGCTCACACCCTTCTTGCCTTCTGGAAAATCCGATCGGTTCTCCCCCGCTTGGATTTGACGAAGTCCTCTCAACCCTTAAACCCACTAGGTTCCCAACCCATCAACCTCATATAGCATGAACTGCCTACAAAGTGCACTAAACAATACCAACATCCCATTGTTAGCCAAACTCAATGATCGCCCAATTCATGAAATCCTGAAAAATACTTTTGAAACCTAAACCAGTCTGATAATCCAAATCACTTCCTATGATACAATACCAATTCCTTAAGTTCTTATGCTGGTAACTAAAAACCACAATCCTTTCCTTGAACTGATGGATCTTCACCCCCAACTTCCATTCTCATAGAATCACTGGACTCTAACCGACTGTAATCCAAACGAAAATACAACTCCCCTGACACTTCCAATGACCAAGCAACTCATGAAACTGACACCACCATCTTCCTGCTACCGTTCCTCTCCAAAAAACGGTTGTGCTTGAACCCAAAAGTTCGTCCATAGGCAACTTCCGATCATACCCAAATAGATGATAAAATCTACTGAACCCTGAATTCAATAGAGAACTTACCCACTAACGCTGACCAAAGATCTTCCTAAGCAATACTCCTGAATTGGTCCCGACAAAGACGTGGAACAACAACGGAACACGTTGAACCCACTCGACCAGATACGACCCTCTGAAGATTATTCGAAGACTCCCGACATGTAGAATGGCATACAACAATCTATGATAACCTAGACAATATCAGAGGACCAACCCGTGATATAACTTACCAAAACCCACGCAAAATTCCAATGTGATACCAATTCCTGAAAACAACCCAGAAGAAACAGAAGATAACTTACCCGCAAAAGCATTCGAAGAAATCCTGAATTCCTCCTCCTGAGCTGTAACACCCAAAATATAGATCGTTAATTGTAGAATTATGCCAATTTCAAGTCAAACTCGACAATTTGGAGGAGCCAGCTTGGCGAGTTGAAGATGAAGAATCGTGAGGATTCATTGGGTCTACTCGACGAGTTGTGGAGCCTCAACTCGGCAAGTAGAGGTTGTTTGGTCGTGAGGTTAATGAGACAACTCGGTGAGTTAGAGGAGCCAACTCAACGAGTTGGGCGCTGATTAGGAAACCCTAATTTTGGGGTTTTTCACCCTATTTAAAAACCTTAAGTTCCAGGTGTTGGCCACATTTCCAGCATCCATAGCTCCTAACCCTAATCTCAAAAACGTAGAGCCTCCTTATGTGTTGTGAGCTCATATGTGGGTGTGTTTTAGTGTGTTTAAGGATCATTAAAGGAAGAGAATTTTGGGGCAAGGTGGTGGTTCAAGTAGGAGCTTTCAGATCTTGGTTCTCTGCTCCATTTCCAACACATTTCGAGAATATAGCTCTAACCTTGCTTACTATTGGCTTATATCTCTTCTTGGGTTTATTTCTATGCTTTTAGCCATGGACGGGTGGTTGTTGAGGAAGTAGAAGTCCCAAGTGTTTATCCATTCCATATCTATGATCTTCATGAGCTCTTTTGGCATAAAGGTACAACCTTTTTGGTCCTAAGGGCTTCATGCATTCATTAAGTCCTTCTTTTGGTCTCTTTTAAGCTTTTGAGCTTTTTCTAATCATGAATAAGTGTAAAGTTGGAAACTTCACATGGCCATCTAGCCTCATATGTTCATATCTGCATCTTGGAGTTGTGTCCTTGTGGAATAAGTACTTAATGATTAAGTCCTCACCCTTTTAAGTTTATGGTTTGGGTTTTGAACCTATTTTGGTGGTTCTTAGGGGTAAAGTTGGAAACTTTACCCTTCTTGAGGCCATTTCAGTTAAAATTTGGGTTAAGAAGCCCTTAGTTTCGAAAAGGTCGACTTAATGAGTTAAGAGGTTGGATTTCTGGTGAACTCGGCGACTTCATGGGTGAACTCGATGAGTTCAGGGGGTTTTGCCTGATCCTTGTAGTCTAATGAAGAAACTCGATGAGTTGGGTCAACTTGGGCTGTTGAATTTGACTTTTGACTTATGCCTTTGATCAAGTTTGTCCCAGGGGGTGTTTGAAGCAACCTGAATTGTAAAATATGGGCTTTAGGATAAGGCCTGTATGGGATTGGGCCCAATTTGGAAATTTGGGCCATTAGTGGGCTTTTATGGATTTTGTGGTTTTGGATCTTATTGGATTTGGGCTTGGGCCTTAGTTATGAATCTTGTTGGGCTAGGGGTAAAATGGTTATTTTACCCTAAGTATGGATTATGGATCATGGTTTGGAACCCAATTTCTAATTGGGTGATATATTGGTGTTATTAGCTCGAGAAATTGTCAGGGCAGCAGCTAAGGATTTCTTGCAGTGAGCTTCAGCATTCCAGGTGAGTCTCATCGATGTTCTATGGGTCGAAGGCACCAATGCCAGCCCATTTGGTTTATGTATTGTAGGAAGACCCGGGGGTTAGCCCTTGGCTCATGGCACACTGTATGCAAGACCAAAGTCTAAACTATGGCAGTTAATTAGTTAAGTAATATAGATTGTATGCTAGTTTTCTTTGTGATACTTGCTTGGAAGACACGGAGGTGGCTCCTGGCACTTGTCTGTAAGACCCAGGGTTGTGGCCCCCGACTTGGCAAGAAAGACCACGAGGCGACTCGTGGTATAATAGCAAGACTATGGACGGCACATAGCACCTCTATTGATTATGATATATGAATGTTATGAATGGATCGCGGTTATGTATGGCATGTATGGATCGTTTGATATGTATGGTATGTGGTATTTGGGGAACTCACTAAGCTTTATGCTTACGGTTTCAGTTATGTTTTAGGTACTCCGGTTTTCAATGAAAGAGCTCTGGATAATCGCAACGCATACACCCGTGTTTTCCGCAATATGTGATCTTTGGGTATTGGACTCTGATAATTGTATTATTTGAAATGATTTTTGAATGTTTTGAGCAAAGTTACAATAGTGTTTTGATTGTAATAAAAATGGAATTTTTACCTCGGATTTTTGGGTTATTACAAGTTTATATCAGAGCCTTGGTTTTAGGGATTTGGGCATACTCTCGGGTGTGCCTGAACTCAAACTGAAGGTTTGGTGGAAACTTTTATAAAATAAACATTTAATTAAAAAAGGAATTTCTAATCAATAAAGGGGTGTGATGCATGCAATCGGTCGAGCTCAAGTAAGTGGTTCCCAGAATACCAATACATGTTTATTATGATATATGTTATGATTATGAGAATTGCATGCTAGATCAAGGCTAAGGATCCGCTTAATAATATATGATAGGAGAGATGCCTTTTTAAACCTGATTGTATGAGCTTTAGAATTACATGCTAGTATGGGTTTCTGATGAGTGGGTAGAATGGCTTGATTAGTGTATGCTGGTTAGATTTTTGTTGCCTGAATGTTGGTTGCTTAGTGCTTTGTGGGGCTCTTAGCAATGTGAGTTAGCTACTAAGTGAATATGCTAAGTCACATGTGGCACGGGCTGGATAATCTCAGAGTGATGGACTTGACCCTATTACGCAACTATCGTTTGAGTCCAACCGTTCTAGGATTGAGTCCTTTAATCAAAGGATTATATGATCTCTGTTGCATGTGACTATATTCATGAGGTAGCTAGTTGACATTAATGGGAATCCTTCAGCAGCTGAGGGCAGGGTGAGTTCGGGAACCTAGGATAGGCTAGGATATGCTTTTGTGGGTTAGTAGTGTGGTTTAGTGAGTTTTGGGTGCATTGGTTTGAGGAAGTGACTTAGAGGATTCAGGATCATTGCTAAGGAAAGTATGGATAGGTGTGGAAGGTAGTATTGGGCCCCTACTACTGATGTTGGGTTCTGAGCATTCTAACACTCCTAAGGTGTTCATGCAACCCTAAATACCTTGGATCTATGTTTTCACTAATTATACATGCAATGGTGTTCCCAAGGTATTAAACCTATGAATAGCATACAATTGTCATATACCACACAAGAATCTAGTTAGGATAACATACCTTATGGTGGAGATTGAAGTCTTGATGTATCTAACCTTAAGAGCTTAGCCCCAATAGTGTGGAAGCCTCAAGTGGAATCACAACACATCATGGACAAAGGAGGAACTTGAGAGAGAATCTCCATGCACCCAAAACCACCATGAACTCCAAGAATACACAAGTGTCGATTTTGGGCAATGAATTATGTATTTATATGTGGGATTTATAGGGTCATGGATATAACCCAAATCCATACCCATGGGTCTTATGATCCATGGTTCATGTGACCCAACTCTTTATGTATTCATACATAAACTTGGTCCAACATGGATCACAAGCCCAACACACATGAATATAACTAATTAACATAGTTAGTCCCCATAGATTTAATTAGTCTCCTTTTGATCACTAAATAAATTCTAAATTAATTCTTGATCGATACTAATTAAAACCATATGATTTCATATTAATATATTAGTACTTATAATATATTAATAAATCATATATAACCTTTTCTCAAGAGTCCATCCTAACAAATTGTCCTGATGATATGCAACCCAAATGGACCTTGCTACTCTCGGGTCAAGTACATACCAATAATAGTTATGGGCTTAGACATCTAATCCAATAGTCTCCCACTTGGATAAGTCTAAAACTATTATTGCAAGTACGACTTCATAACCCGACTAGCAATCGTAGCTCTTAAAGTCGTTGTCGAACTCTAAACAAATCAATGACGCGTCCATTAGATAAGTGATCATATATTCCTCCATGCTAGATACCATATGGACTGATACATGGATTATAATCATTCTCTCTGTCCATTTGTTGTTTCCAGATTTTCGATTTATGACAACTGACTAATTGAACAAATCAAATCAGTCCAGGCTTGGCCAAACACTTAGGGGTGTCATCACTAAATCATCGAGGGGCCCACATATATCGCTTTTATGCTTAGCAGGTAAAAGGAATGGATAAACTTCGACTCATATGCTTGTACTAACTACTTGATGAATCATACACAAAGGCACGTTTTATAACATCAAGTTACTAATGCGTTTTCGTACAATCAGTGTATAACCAACTCATAGTCAACAACTCTTATCTCTAGGTTTGAAGAATATAAGATATTGTCGTCTCATGATTCACTCGTGATAAAATCCATGAAGTGATTCAAATGAGCATGGGTTTAATCCAATACTCGAATCTTATTCCAGGAGCACTCATGAACACTGCAGCTAAGTCTAGCCACCTAGACAAACTACAGACTCATTCATGACAGTCTTGCCTCAATACCTACTTCCAAAGTATGATTGACTGTGGACGGTTTGAATAACCTAGTTATTCGGGAAGTCAAAACATGCAAAGTGAAACACAAGAATAATACTAATCCTATATGGCCCCCGACACTTTGAGAGTAAATAAAAAAACACCTTTTATCTAAGCACCATATTGATTACTCATTATTCCTGTAATGTTTCGAATTATCAACTTAATATTTGAATTAAAACAATAGTCATGCCATGCTCCAAGCATGCACACTATGTTTACCTATGGTCCTTTCTTTTGTGAAATAGATCAATTGAACACGACTCCAATGATGCTCATTTCACAATCCCAATCCCTTTTGTAAATGTAAGAATACCAAACTCTTGCCGTTTACTATAATCTGTTAGATTCTAAACTTATATGCAATGATTATCTTGTAATGACTATGCACAAAAGTCATAAAGACTTGGCAACAGACATTACAAAGTATTCCAATGGAGATCAATTCCATGGAAACGAAGTCTCATATTCAAAGTACATTCCTTTGAACATCCTTCTTTGCATTAAGTATTCCAATCTTACACAGATTCAGAGAATAACTTCCACCTATGGAAACAATTCCATATTACCATTTTGACTACCACTTATGAACAATAGTTGCCTCTTTTCAGAATATGTCAATATGGTCCTTTCCAAAGTTTACACTATACTTCTAATTGTCCATGAGCAACCAATCTTTGGTAAACCTTAGATTGTCCTCAACAATTGCTTAATCATTTTAGTCATATCGAACAGGTAGTAGACAGGTAGACCAAACAAAATTTCCAAGTATCCAAATCAAGGTCTCAAATCCTAACACATAAAAAAAACGAAAAAAAAACAAATTTGTGATTTTAACAACCAAAAGCAAAGGATATGATATACATTGTGTATGAGTCTATCGTTTATAATTTGATTGCTCAACTTATTGAACAATTCGTCAAAAGTATGAAAAAAATGGGGAATCCCATAGAAAGATCCGATTCAAATTTCTAAATAACACAAATGTGACAATTAATTTTCAAACCAGAAAATTTGACACCCTCATAACATAAAAATCAAAATATATTTTACTTACGTTCACAAGAACCCAGATGAATTCGACCATTTCTGTTGTTTGTCAACTCCAATTTCGACCTACAAAAAATCTAAAAAAATCAAGCAACTTGAGTAACAATCATTTTCATGTTGTCACAACTTTAGCATAAATATCGATAAATAGTACAAATATTAGTTATCAAGAAATAAGCATATATGAGATGACTAAAAAGTTGTCGAGTGGAATTTGAGTTACTTGTTTTCTTACCTTTATCTGATATATTTATAATTCCAGTCGTTCGACTACAAATCTAAATCGTTAAGTAAAAATCAAAACAACATGTTTTCCCTCATTTTCTTCTCCATTACAAAACTTAGGTAAATATATTATGTAAAGAATTGAGGGAAGCGGGGTATTTTTGTATGTTATTTTTTGTGAGATTTAATTGTCATTAATAGAATTCCTAATTTAATTCATTTTATTTTTGGTGATATTTAATTGTCATTAATAGAATTCCTAATTTAATTCATTTTATTTTTGGTGATATTTAATTGTCATTAATAGAATTCTTAATTTAATTCATTTTATTTTTTGTGAGATTTAAGTGTCATTAATGAAATTCTAATTTAAAACGTAATATACGTTTTATAAAATCTATTGACAAAAATAAATGGGTTGACAAAGATAATGTTATCAAATAATTCAAAGATGGAAAATATATGATTGAAATGCAATCAATAGTCCTGATTTCTTTAGTTTAAAATTAAATGTTCTCTTTTAATAATATTTAGAGATTCTTATTTTTTTAGGAATATAATATTTAAAAATTTTCAATCAGTGACCTTTACGATTAGAGGCCACATACGACTACACCACCCGCACGTCAACCCAGGGTTGCATTGTTGTTTTATAAAGTTGTATTTGGCACGAATAAACTAACTTATTTTTAAATTAATTAAAATTTTGTATTTGATGAGACCATTAAAATTGCTTAAACTAATTATTTTTAATGAGATAACTTATTCATAATCTCGTGAAGTTTTTTCAATCTTTCAAATATACAATTATATACTCATTTACTCTAAAATAAATGATTTTTTATACCATTTTATATATTTTATCTAATTATTAACTAGTTTTTATCGAATATTATTGTTTTATCAACTAGTTTACAAGAAAAAATATAATTTTTCAAATAAAACATACACTCAAAGATGGATTTTTCCTTTTGCACATCAAATATATATGCATCGAAAAAAGTTAATATAAATGAATGTCAACGACCAATAACAAAAACTTGTAAAAGTTAATATAAAAGAATGTCAGCGACCAATAACAAAAACTTGTAACATAAAAACACACATATGTTATGATATATTACAAAAACTTATCCATCCTTATAGAACTTATATAATGCATTGAGTTTAATTTACTTGTACGATCGAAGTGCATGATTTTGATAGAAATGTCTCTTTTAAAAACATTGACGAAAGCTAAAATATTATTAGTAATTCGTGATTTATCACTTTTAGGTGGTATAGCTCACTTTTCATCATTTTTTAGAAATTTATAAAGTTTAATGTATTGTGAAATTATTTTTTTTTCTAAAATTTATTATTAAATTTTTACAATGCATTGAACTCTATAAATTCAATAAAATATATTTAGAAAAAGATATAAAAAAGTTTGTTTTTTCATTGGACATTTCAATAGGTATTGAACTCAAACTTTATAAAATGTCAATTATAATATGAGTTATTACTACGATTAAAAGTGTGCGGAGCATTTGAGAGTGTTTGAGAGCTTGTTGTTTCCAATGTTTGACAAAAGACCCCATTTTGAACAAAAACCATCGTTTGACACTGCAATTTTATAGTGTTTAGTTTAAACAAAACGCTCTAGATCTAAAAGCTATCTCACGTAGCGTTTAACAAAATGCTACCAGCTATCAGCTGCTACCTATGTTACCCGCTACTTGTTAGTTTTGCCGAACACGTCAATTTGAATTATAATACAACGATGATTGGATTTGATACATTAAATTACAGCTAAATATTCCAACTTATTCGGTTATTCCATTAAACAATATTAGTGCAGATGCTCTTAGGTTGAATAATGCGTGTGGCGATTATCTCT
The DNA here is from genome assembly GCF_051521515.1 of Lactuca serriola. Classification (NCBI taxonomy): domain Eukaryota; kingdom Viridiplantae; phylum Streptophyta; class Magnoliopsida; order Asterales; family Asteraceae; genus Lactuca; species Lactuca serriola. The sequence goes on along the minus strand of NC_136415.1, from coordinate 5,836,875 downwards.
AAATATTATTAAAAGAGAACCTTTAATTCATTAATGAAATAATTAGGACCATTGATTGTATTTCAATCATATGTTTTCCATCATTAGATCAAATTGATGACATCATCTTTTCCAAATAGAATTCAAACACAATTACATTTAATTATAAAATCTTTAAATTCAATAATTATGTTATCAATTGAAACATATCATTCTATTTATATAGAAGATATCAATTTCTATAATTAATATTGTTTCTAATTTAACTCTCTTATTTATAGCTTTTGGCATCAAAATTTAAATCCGTTTTTTTTTTTGAAATAACTCTTTAAATAAGCATATAATTAATTTGGTTATTAACCCATAAAATCTAATCTAATCCCAATAAATCTGTAAAATATTAACCTATAAAATCTAATCTAATCCCATTAAATCTACAAAATATTTGAGAGTCAAAATTAAAGTTACTATCATTCATAATTTATCTCACAAAATATCCCACATAAAATGAATCGATTTGAGATAATGATTTGAATTTTAAAACTCATAAAATAAGCAAGTCAATTAATTTGTAAATTTGAATAAATATAACTGATTTCTTTCTTTTTTCTAGATTAATAGTCGGAAATCTCCGAGATGATATCATAGGATCCCATTTTTTTTAGAATATAATGATTTGATTATTCAAAAACACTATATATATATATATATATATATATATATATATATATATATATGTATACGATTACATTGAAGTTGTTATTTTTATGATTTTGGATTGATTCCTACGATTTACAATGTTCTTCTTTAGCAATTTTCTTCTTCAATTCTTTTTTCTAGGTTCTTTCTTTACTTTGTTCTCCTTCTCATTCTCCAGTTTCTTGCATTTACTCTCTTCTTATTAGATGTTATTATTGTATTCCTGTTGAGAGGTCATAACAAAAATTAATCAATCTACTTTAAGCATATTAGTTTCATTTATATCTAAATATTATTACAAGAGAACCCTTAATTCACCAATGAAGCAATCAGGACCCTTGATTGTATTTCAATCATATGTTTTCCACCTTTAGATCAAATGTTGACATCATCTTCCCCAAATAAAAATCAAACACAATTATATTTAATTATAGAATCTTTAAATTCAACAATTATGTTATCAATTGAACCATAGCATTCTATTTATATACGAGATGTTAGATTTTAAAATTAATGTTGTTTCTAATTTAACTCCCTTATTTATAGCTTTTGGCTTCAAAATTCAAACCCGTTTAGTTTTTTTTTTTTTAAAATACTCATTAAATACATATCAATAATTCGGTTATTAACCCACAAACTCTAATCTAATCCCATATTCCCATTAAATCAACAAAATATTTGTAAGTCAAAAATATTATTCATAATTTATTTTCCAGTATATCCCACGTAAAATAAATCAATTAGAGATAACGGTTTGAATTTTAAAACTCATAAATAAGAAATTAAATAATTTGAAATTTTGAATCAATATAACTGATATCTTTTTTTTTTTCAGATGAATGGCCGAAAATCTCCAAGTTGATATCTTAGGATCTTAATTTTTTGGAAGATAATGATTTCTTTATTCAAAAATACTATATATATATATATATATATATATATATATATATATATATATATATATATATATATATATATATAGAGAGAGAGAGAGAGAGAGAGAGAGAGACAGAGAATTACATTGAATTTTTTATTCTTACGATTTTGGATTGAGTCGTACGATTTATAATGCTCTTCTTCATTGTTCTTCTTCTCCATTTCTTTTTTCCAGGTTCTTTCTTTACTCTGTTTCCTTCTTCTTCTCTAATTTCACGCATTTACTCTGTTCTTATTACCTGTTATTACTATATTCATGTTGAGATGTCATAAAAAAATTAATCAATCTACTAGAGGAAAGATATGTGCTAACGATTTTTGAATTTGTATTGCCCTCCAGAAACCAACTGTGGTCTCATAGATCATTCCCACATATCTTAATAGGTCTTAGCATTCCTCCAAATTTAGCTACAAGAAGTCATGGATGCACTTCTTGAATCAATCATCTAAACTGAAATTCATTTGTTAGTTAGATGCAGTGACCAAAATGCAAGATTTGTGAAAGTTCGTTATTATTTATTAGTGTTAACATTTGGCAAATTATGAAACTAATATTATATTTTTGTTCATAACAAGGTTTTTTTTTGTAATAATTTCTTTGATCGAAAGATATGTATATCTGATTAGGCGTAGCCTGAAAAATCATATTTTAATTCTTATAAGGAAAAAAATACTTCAGAAATTGACCAAATTACAATGTATGAGTTTGATGTTTATGGCTATGACAATGCACTTTAATTGTAATGTTTATCAAATTTCTTTACAAAATTTAACGTTGCTGGTACATATAACAACTTATTGTTGCTTTTGGTTTTACATGACCAATATGAAAAGTGTCATATGAGCCTCCATGGGAGTTGGTATACCGAACAAAGTCAATTCATAAAGCTACTGCACAACATGTTTCAATCAATGAGTCGCATCATGTTGTGATAAAACAAATATCACGTAGATCATTTATGTTAAAAATTATTGTATTAAAACACCAAATTGATATAATATAAATATTAAATATTTTTATTTAATAGGTTTGGTTCAAAAACTCAAAATGAATCTAACTAACATTTTTTTATTAAAATTTCACCTAAAACAATACCATTTATTAATGTGATGTTTATTTAATTTATATTCTCCGCGTTTAACGCGGATCATAATCTAGTTAACTTAAAAACTAAATATATAATTGTTTTATTATTTTGATATAATTGTTAGTTATGAAATAAAGAATATACGCCGGCTACCATTTTGGAGTCAGTTGCTCATAAAATAAGTATGACTTAATAGTCCAACTAATTGTTTATACTAAAGTTCAATCTCTCAAAACCATTTGATTATTATATTCATCTACTTAAGAATACAGTCTCTCAAACTTTGCCGTATCACCCGGTTTCAATATTTTATCACAACATAACACCCCTTAACATGTTATAATGACGTTAAGATGTGTCTCTTCATTCATAACATCCTTTCCCATTGCCATACTGTATAATCTTAAATTTCTAAACATTTTGTTAATGAAAATGTCTTCATTCATAACATCCTTTCCCATTGCCATTCTGTATAATCTTAAATTTCTAAACATTTTGTTAATGAAAATAAACATTAAGGTAACCTATAATTTTATTACCTTTAATTTAAACAAACATATACTTAATAAGGCAATTACTAATCTAGCCTAATTAAGGAATTAATTAATCATTTTTAGCCAAAAATTTGGAATTATCCCAAAATAGCCCACGAAAGCATAGATAATTAGGGTGGGCTACTAATTCGCCAAATGGTCTACTGTTTCGTTTCGTAATAAATATAAAAAAAAAAAAATCATTTTGAACTTGTAAAACCGTAGGTTTTTTTGGAAACCTACGGTTTCCTCTTAGCCACCAAAAAACCTACGGTTTTATTAAAAAAAATTTAATGTTTTTTGAAACAAAAAAATCATGAAATCATAACATATATATGATGGCTTAGGAGGTTACAACAAATTTAAAAAAAGACGAAAAAAATAAAATAGAATTGTAGGCTTCATACGAAACCTACGGTGTACAAGTCCACACTGCACAATCTGTGCATTGTGCACTTGTACACCGTAGGTTCATATGAAACCTACTGTTTTAATATTTTTTTGCTTTAAAAGAAAAAAAGTTATCTCTATATACAAAAACTACTTCTAATAAACAATACGGTAAAATTTTTGATAAAAAATGGACGTACCTCGTTGTTCTTCGGGTACTCCATTGAGAGAAAAAAATAGGTAATTCCAAGAAAACAATAGTCAAAATAACATAATCTGAAAAATTATACATTATATACTATGGGCCAATGGGCCGCAAAAGAGTAGACGGGTCGGGAAACAGTAGTCCATTGCCACGAAAGAGTAGTTTTATACCGTTGACCGTAGTCAACCCTGATCAATCTATAAGGTCGGCCCATGGGCCTGGGCAAGCTGGGCGACCATCCCGGACCCCCAAACGCCAAAGGGGCCCATATTTATACCAGCTATTGGGTTATATTAGTCGCAACCCATATTTTTTAAGCCTATATTAATAATAGCCCATATTTTTTGGCCCAATATTAACACTTGCGCCCAATTTGAAGAAGCGGGAGTGTGACCTACCGTGTTTGAGTTTCTCGGTTCTAGTTTCCAAGACTCAAATCGCAATTGAATCTTCGGCAGTTCATCTTCTCTTCAGCTTCGTTTCCATGGAAAATCCAAGCGACACACCATCTCTAACGGTTAGTTCTCGATTCGCCTTCTTCTATTTCTAGTTCAAGATTTCAAGTTAATCAGTTACCCTTCTCTAATCTCTTCCTCTTCTCTGAATCTGAATTTTGGTTTTCTGATTGCCAATTAGTTGATTATGGATTACACAATACTCATTCTCTATTTTCCGATTTTAATTTTCTGAAATAGCTGGTGGTTCTCTTTCTGAATTGTTTGGTGAATGGCTCGGATTTTGTATAAACTTGGAAGTACAGTACAACGCCTACAACGCTTTGACGGTTTCAGAATCGGAACTCGACATTCGACAGGACGACAACTCCTATTTTTAATACATGTAAGTCTAATTTTTTAGTCTGTGAACTATTTGTCTATTTTGTTAAGAGTATGCAATGGAATATGATTTATTGATTTTGATTAAATAAACTTCTGTAATGTTGATTTTGTTATGAATGATTAATCAGATTTGAGATTTTAGATAATAAGATATGAAATAATTTTTCTAATTTCTCTGTTTAACTGTTTTTTATGTTCAAATAATTAGATTTGAGATTGCTCAAAGATTATTAACAGCTAAGCAGGTTACAGCCTACAAGTAATTTCTTTTCAAAAAAAAATTAAACTATTTTCTGTGATTTTGCTAAATTCGAATTTTCTGATATTTAAAGATTATTTTGTATTTTTAATCTTCAGATTTCTCATTGCTTTGGGTTCAAAGGATCATACATACTTATAAAGCTAACATTTTTTCTTGAATCTCATGCATTTGAAACCCCCTTTTTTAACTTCCTTTCACCACATTCATTTGAAACTTCCATGACTTTTCAATTTCTTTACAATAATATTATAAATAAGTTAAATAATGTTCTATAAACAATAAAGAGTGTTTTATTACAATGTCTTCATCCCACATCGATGGTGAGAGTAAACAAGAGAATGTTTCCTCTTCTATAAATAGGAAGGGTTGTGAAATGATTCAAATGGACCAAACCATGAGAAGTTCCTCATGCCTATCTTTGTAGGATTTTGAAGGTATTATTTGGGGAGATTGTCTATATTGGCAAGTGTCCAGTTAACTTTTAGAATTCCAAAATTGGTTTTGAACCGAATTTTTTCAGGTTTAAACCGTGTTTCAGTTAAAAAAATATATGTAGTTAGGTGTATTGAGTTGAACCAGAGTTGGATCAATTTGGACCAATAAATGAATCATTTTCCTTTCACAACAAACATTTGAAACTCTCATGATTTTTCAAATTATTTCTAATAATATTATAAATAAGTTACATAATTTTATATAAATATAAAAAAGCATCTACCTAAACCTAAAATTATAACTGTTTGAAAAATCACTTTGATTCAAAGGCACGAAATATATACAAACCGGGTTTCACTAGAAAAAACATGTAGTTTGGTATATTTAGTTGAATCGGTCCGAGTTTGATCTATTTGGACCACAAAAGAAGCATTTTCATTTCACTACATACATTTAAAACTCCCACGATTTTTCAAATTGTTTCCAATGATATTTTAAAAAAGTTACATAATGCTATATAAATATAAAAAGCATCTACCTAAAAATAAAATTATAATTGTTTGAAAATTCGATTTGATCAAAAGCACGAAAAATATACGCAAATCATATTATAAATGAATTCTTTTTATAATGAACTTTTGAATCTTGAAAATACATATAAACAAGCTTTCTATATTAAGTACCTAACTGAATTTATGATTTTAGAATTGAACAAAAAGTTATTCAATAAGAACTTACTTTTTTGGATAGCAATTACGAGATTATAGAAAAATGGAATTATTGAACAATAAAGAAAGGGCAAAAAAGAGAAATAGTGTTTTATTAAATAAGTTGAATAATGTTTTATTAACAAGAAAGCGTGTTTTATTATAATGTCTTCATCCCATGTCGATGATGAGAGTAAACAAGAGAATGTTTCCTCTTCTATAAATATGAAATGTTGTGAAATGTTTCAAAGGGACCAAACCATGAGAACTTCCTTATTCCTACCTTTTTAGGATGTTGAGGGTATTCTTTGGTGAGATTGTCTTTATTGGCAATTGTCCATTTAAGTTTTAAAATCCCGAAAATGGTTTTGAACAAGATTTTTTTAGGTTCAAACAGAGTTTCAGTTGAAAAACCGTTATGTAGTTTGGTATATTGAGTTGAATCGGTCTGAGTTTGATCAATTTGGACCGATAAAGAAAGCATTTTCCTTTCAACACATACATTTGAAACTCCCATGATTTTTCAAATTGTTTCTAATAATATTATAAATAAGTTATCTAAACATAAAATTATAATTTTTTGGAAAATAAATTTGATTCAAAAACACAAAATATATACAAACCGGGTTTCAATAGAAAAAATGTTATGTAGTTTGGTATATTAAGTTGAATCGGTCCGAGTTTGATCAATTTGGACCGATAAATGAAACATTTTATATTCACCACATACATTTGAAACTCCCATGATTATTCAAATTGTTTATAATAATATTATAAGTTACATAATGTTATATAAATATAAAAAAATCTACCTAAATATAAAATTATAACTGTTTGAAAAATCACTTTGATTCAAAAGCACGAAATATATACTCGATTATATTTTATAAATGAATTCATTTTATAATGACATTTTGAATCATGAAAATACATATAAACAAACTTTATATATTATGTACCTAATTGAATTTATGATTTTAGGATTTAACAAAAAGTTATTCAATAAAAACTTGATTTTTATAGCAACTTACGAGATTACTGAAAAATGAAACTATTGAACAATAAATTTTCTGGATATTGTTTTATTTTTATTATTTAATATTTTATTTAACAAGATGAAATTGTTGGCAAATAAAGAAATTAGTTGAATTAAAATGTCATCATCCCACATTGATCGTGAGAGTAAATAAGAGAATGTATTCTCCTTTATAAATAGAAAAGATTGTGAAATATTTTAAAGGGACTAAGCCATGAGATCTTCCTTGCATCTAACTTTTTAGGATGCTGAGTGTATTCTTTAGTGAGATTGTCTTTGTCGATAAGTGACCAAATAATTTCAGAATTTCAAAAATGGTTTTGGACCGTATCTTTTAGATTTGGATCGAGTTTAATAAGGATCCGAGTGTCTTCTGGCTGAGTTAGACAAACTCACTTCCATTGGAGGCCGAGTTTAAGTAACATGCCGAGTATTTGGTTGTGTTAGCCAAGTTTTACAACCCTGTATGTAATACAATTTAAAGTTTTAACCTTATAAAAGACGTCACTATTATCATATGTTCTACATAATTATGGTAATATTTATGATACAAAACATTTTTTTACTATTTAAGATAAAAAGTTGTCTCTATTATCATATGTTGTACACAATGATAAAATTTAAGATAGATAAAAAGATGTCTCTATTATCGTATTTTCTACATAATGATAATATTTAATATAAACGTTTTAATTTAATATGAAATTATTATTTAATAGATAACAATAACGATTTATTTATTTTTAAAAATTAATTTTTTTTCTATTTTAATTATATAATTTTGTATATGCAAAACAACTTCAAGTTTCAACCTTATCTCTTATAATATAGTTCAACATAATAACAATACTAAAAATCATTTTTTATATTTTTTATGAAATTATTATTTAATTGTTAATAACAATGATTTAGTTATAATAAATATAAAATATTTTTTTATATCCCACGCAACGCACAGGCATTCGTCTAGTTAAGGATATAATCTTATATACAAGCAACAGAAAGCTACCACATTAGCCATCAGGTAGTTTATTTTCCATTTATTTTGTTAATTTGTTTTTTGTGAATCTGTGTGATTGTTTGTTATCTGTTATCTTGATTGTTATCTGTTAAAAATGTCTCCTAGAAAATATATGTTTGGAAGTGAAAAACGAAAAAAAAAAAAAAAACAAAAAATTGAACAATTTAATGATTCTCAAAAAGGATTTATGAATAAGTTTGTAAAAAAAGTAAATTCTTCTAATGTAAAAGATAATGTTGCACATAAAAATGTTTTAGGTGAAGAAGATAATGTCATACATGAAAATGTTTCAAATAAAAATGTTGTTATTGATGATGAAATTGTTAATAATGAAGATGATACTTTCTCTCATGAAAATGTTAAAATATTACAAATGAGAAAATCACATAGAAAATCATCAAACTCACCTTTATTATTACAAATGGCAAAATTGATGTTATAATGCAAGAGCATGTTAGACACATAGAAAATCATCAAACTCATCTTCATTATTTAGGGCACAAAATTCAAAATGAAATCATTTCTATTTTAGCTAATAAAGTTAGAAATTCTATAATTAATATTATAAAAGAATCAAAATATTTTTCCATTATCCTTGATTGCACCCCCGATGTTAGCCATCAAGAACAAATGAATCTAGTTATTCGATGTGTGAACATGTCTAATAATAAAATAAAAGTTGAAGATTTTTTTTTAGAATTTGTGAAAGTAGAAAACACATCAGGTTTATGGCTTTTTAATGAGTTATAAAATGCAATTAAATCATATGGTCTTAATATTGATGATGTAAGAGAACAAGGTTATGATAATGGTTCTAACATTAAAGGAAAAGACCAAGGGGTTCAAAAACTATTACTTGAAATTAATCTAAAAGCATTGTTTGTGCCATGTGCTTGTCATAGTCTTAACCTCACAGTTAGTGATATGGCTCATTCTTGTGCTAAAGGCATTTCTTTTTTTTTTTGGAGTTTTGCAACGCATTTTTGTATTATTTTCGGGTTCAACTAAAAGATGGTCAATATTAATTGATAAAGTCCCTAACTTAACGGTAAAATCTTTATCTAATACACGTTGGAAGAGTTGAATAAAAAATGTCAAAGCCATTAGGTTTCAAGCTCCTCATATAAGGGATGCCTTGGTAGAGTTTTGTTCATCATGTGATGATGCATAGTCTAAAAATGAAGCTGAAAGTTTAGTTCATGCTATTTTCAGATGTTAAGAGAAGGAGAACTTCTTCTAAGAAGAATGGATGCCCTGCAGTTTCAAAGTTCAAGAATCTCCGATGTTCTTTAATGTTCTACATTTATGTGTTTGTTGAAGATCACAACTATGAACTTGTTGCTCAAGATCAATTGCACTTATTAAGGATTAATAGGACAATGGATTTTCTTGATGAATCCTTTATACATAAGGTTGGTATCTGTAACATTGGTGCTTCAAAAGCTTATAACTTGGCGAGTAGTATGAAGGGTGGCTTTGATTCTAGGGGAGGAACTACAGTTGACTTTAAAAATTTTCGTAGAGATTTGTATTCTAAAATTGGTGTCAAAGATTCCCAAATGGTTGTGGATATATTGACAAATAGAAAATTGTGTTTCTCTAATTTTTCATTTGAGGTCCAAAAAGATGTTGATGATCATCTTACTGTACTTTTTTGGGCTGACGATACTTCGAAAGCCAACTATAAGGAATTTGGAGATGTACTATCTTTTGATGCTACTTATCAAACAAACAAGTAATTCATAATCCTTATTTGTTCTTTTTATGGTATTTTTTTCTTTTTAATAATACTTATCAAAAAAAAAATTCAGGTATTCTATGGTATGTGTTCTTTTTACTGGAGTTGACTACCACAAGCGTTATGTTACTTTTGCTGCTGGTTAACTAGCTCGTGAGACAGCAGATGCATATGTGTGGTTGCTTAAAGTGTTTCGTAAAGCATTTTTCAAGCCACCCATGATGACTGTAACAGATCAGGATTCATCAATGAAGAAAGCTATTAATTTTAATTTTCCTAAATCGAAGCATAAACTATGCATGTGGCACATCACTCAAAAACTTGAAGAAAAGGTATATTCTTTGTTTCTTGATTCCTATATATGTTTATAACCATATAGATTATAAAGCACATTGTGAATTCACAATGTAAATTTGCATATGATGGAAGGAACAAATCTAAATCATAAATCACACTATGAATTCATAATGTGAAACAAATGTTATGTTACTATGAATTACATCAAATATTCAACATATGTAATGATTTTTATGTGTTTCTTATTTTAGAATCCTATTGATGTTTATAACCATCCGGACTTCCAGAAGACATTTTTTGATATTATATGAAATCTTCAATGTTCTCCAAAAGATTTTGAAAGTTCGTGGTCAACAATGTTAGATAAGTTTCATCTAAAATAAAATGATTGGTTAGGGTCTGTTTTTAAAATAAGGAATTTATGGATTCCGGCTTTTATGAGAGATCTTGAACTTTCTGGTTTGATGCGAACTACTTCAAGATCAGAGAGTCTGAATTATGTTTTCTCACATTTTTGCATCATAAATCAAATTTGGTGAAGTTCATGATGTCATTTGATAGTGCAATGGAGAAGCGAAGACATCATCAATCTTTATTAGATTATCAGTCCACAAATACTACCCCCAAGCTAAGGACTCCTTTGGCTTTTGAAAAGCATGCATCAGAAATTTATACACATAATATTTTCTTGGACATTCAGAAAGAGTTATACAAATCCGTGTTATATTGTGTTCAAGAATCTGTAGTTATTTAAGATGAAAGTGAAGTTTATGTTTTGAGAGATAAGAAGAAAAAAAAGTTGATTGATAAAAATGTGAATAAGGATGAAGATTCTAATGATTTTTATCGAAATAGTCTTCCTTCTCATTGTCCTAATACTCGTTACAAGGTATGTCTCTTTGTCCTAATACAGTTTATTAAATATAAAATGTAGTTTTAAAATTCACACTGTGAATGTAGGATGTTTTGCTAATTCACAGTGTGAATTATTATAGAGTTATAAATTGGTTTGTAATTTTCAATAGATTAGTATAGAATATGTATTTTTTTGTGAATTTGATTTGAAGTACATATTTATATTATAGTATTATGATTTCTAATGTCCTGTTGATTAATAATGTGAATTGATGTTAATTTTAATAATTTTTATCGAATGGTATGAGATAGAATTTCTTATTCACATATTAATTTGTTTATTAATGATAATTCTATAGGTTGTATTTAGTAGAAGGGGTGATAGCATTAGCATCAGTTGTAGCTGCATGCTTTTTGTCTAGGAAGGATTGTTATGTCGTCATATGTTTTTCATATTAAATATGAAAGAGTATGATGAAATTCCATCAAATTTCATTTTGAGGAGATGGGGTAAAGATATCATAGATGATGGATTGTTGAGAAAAAAAAGTACTCATATCCTCATAAAGTAAAAATGACTGTTTGATTCAAGATGCATATGCTATTCTTCGTTTGTCCATTAACAAGATAGCAAATAATAAGGATGAGTTGGCTAAATATACAAAGCAACTTCAGGAGGTTGATAATGGTATTCCTTTATGTACATCATCAAGGGCATCTTCGAGTAGATCAATTCACATTGAAAAAATTATTGGAGCTGCAGTACCTGATGTTATCAACATTCATAATCCACAGGGGATCAGAAACAAGGGACGGGCCAGTGGTAAAAGAATCAAGAGCACTAGAGAGAAAGTGATTGAGACATCTAAAAAGGGTTCTAGGCTGTGCATTTTATGTCATAAACCAAATCACAATGCTAGGAGTTGCATTTTGAGGTTAAAGAAGTCTGATTTAGAATCTGAGGTTATAGAAGGCTGATTGTTTCTAATTTTTTTCTTTTTAAGACCACTAAAATAAGATTTGATTTTTGTAATGATCATTTAATGGATAGAAATGTTGAAATATTGATGTTAATTTTGATATTCATTGTTTTAGACTTTATTTCTAATAATATAATATATTTTTTTTCAAATTTACTATTTTTGGTTAAAGATATTTTTTTATTGTTAGTTTTTTGAATCTTTTCTAATAAAAATTTCTTGCTAATGATTTAATCTGTGTATATTAATTATCATTGTTAATCTCATATATAAAATTTTCATGTTAAATATAGTCTTAATGTAATTTAATTCACATTGTGAATCTCAACTATTAATTGTTCTAATGATCTATATGTACCATAATTCACATTGTGAACCTCACATATAAAATATACATGTTATAGTATGTACTGTAATTCACATTGTGAATCTGATATAAATTTTTTTCACAAGGTTAACATATAAACAATGTAAATTTTCTACATATATTGTATTGTTATTACATTAGCATTTAATCATTTAGACCAAAAGAAATGAAGTAAATGTATGAAATGACATTTCAATTCTTTGTTCAAAGTAGAAAGTTAAACACTCCCCCACCCACCCACCCACACACCAATAGCATATTTTTAATAAAACATGAAAATATAAACATCTTTTAAGTATTAGTAAAGTTCATTATATTTAATATAGAAACTCACATCAAATTGTAACATAACAAGCATGTATATGTTCTTAAAGAAATTAAAGTGCATCTAAACTTATACTAATTATGAATAGAAAACTAAGCTTTAAGTTTTACACTTCCTTTTCCAATCCTTGAAGTACTATATCTTTCTCCCCTTTTTTTTCACATCCCTTGTTGAGCAAATTTTTTATTTCTTCATTAGTCTTTTTTGCAAACTTAGCTGTTTGTGCAATGATTTTTGACCTGTATGTGTTTGCATCACTCAATAGTATCTTTGTCAAATACTTAATGCGTAAATCGTTTAACACACTTTGTTGTTGTTTTGATTCTTTTGGCAACTCACATGTCCAATTTACTGTTTTATCTCCCATATATGTCTCCATATGACGCATGCAAAAAACTCCACAGTCAACATGATTATCCCTCGTGCGCCAATTCATGTTCACCCTTTCTGGTTCAACACCCTCCAAAATTAATGTTGATTTATGATTGACCCTCATCAAGTAACTACTAAAAAGTATTTTCTGCAAAAAAGAAATTGTCTTTTTCTATAATTATTATTTTATTTATATTATCAGTCTATTAATACTTATATTTATGATGTAAATTTACTATTCTTACCAATTCATTAGGTGCATCATGATAAGCTCTAGAAAACTTTGCAACTGAATTCCTATTGTCAATGACATCAACCGCTGGTTTCTCTAAGTTTATGCACATGATGTAAAAGTGATTTTTTTGATGAACTAGGAAAAACACCTGTTTAATAATTTAAATTGTTAAACTTTGTTTAAAATATGTAATATATTCAACAAAAAGAACAGTTTATTACCAAGTGAACTTTTTCAAATGTCAAAAGTTCTTTGTCTTTTTTCATTGCAACTTTGATATTTGACTCAAATTTATCAAATCTTTCATTGAAAGGGATATTTTTGTCAAATATGAACTGTCTCTGCAAAAAAATTTAAATATACATCAAACTTTAAATAGTAAACTGTTAAATTCACAATAAGGTAAATTTTAAATTTAAAATTATTCACATTGTGAATTATAATAGGATTCACTGTGTGAATTTTATTACTTATTCAAAACTATTGAAAATTTTATTTATTATAGTATCAACATTATCATGATATATATTTTTTAATTAACTTACCACAATTGATGCATCAAAGAAATATTGATTCACTGTAGAATTTGAGTTAAGTTTTTCTTCATAGTTCAAAATATCAGTCCAAGCATCAATGACATGTGCATGTAACCATAATCCTGCCTGCATTGTTTCAATCATTCCTCTTCCAAGCATATAACCTCTCTTAGTCTGAAATATCTTCTTACTTAATTTGTAATCAAATAAAACAAAAAAGCAGTTAATAGAAAATTAATTTGTATTTGTATTTATATACTGTTGTATTTAAATAAAAGATAACATGAATTATTACCTACTATTACCAATTCTGGAAAATATTCTATCTGATACTTTTACTTCATCTGGATCTACAGATTTTGAAGCACAAACCTCTTTTTTATTATAAGGAGAAGATAGCTTCAGTGGTGGTTTTTTTAAATTTTTTTCCTACTTCTCTTTTTTTGTCTTCGTCATCTTCAATTCCCAAGATATTATTGTCACATTCTGTTTCTTCTAAATCATAACTATATCCTTCATCAAGTTTTTCATCTTTTATTTTTTTTCTTCGTGTGTTCATCTTCACTGCTTTCATCTCCTTCCTAAAACTCTTGTGTTAGATCAAGGCCAAGTCCAAGTGAAAAACTAGGCATTGATGATTTTCTAGTATTTTTTTTTATCATCTATTATTGTTTTTTTATTCTCAAAAACTTTTTACATTTTCAAAATCATCATAATCATCAAAATTTAAAATCATTGAATAGAATGAGAAATCTCATGCACTATTGGATCATTGTACAAATTTCTTGGTGTTACCATGATTGGTTGATTTTTTATTTCATGTTCATTCAAATTCTCATCGCTTTTTTCTTCATCTTCATTCCTGTCACCTTTTGCATCATTTTCATTTTGATTTTTATAAATGAATTCTTGTTCAAAGACTTTCTTCATATCTTTCAACTCATCGATTTCTGTAAATTTTGTTGTTGAAAACTCAATTAACTTTTAAAACTTCATTTTATCATTTACTAGTTTTTTGTAATTTTTTTTTTCGCTTTGAATACCAATTCCTGCGAAATGAGATAAAAAATGTCAATAAAAATGAATTTTTTAAACTTTTTTCTATATGAATGCATTGATGATGTATCACACTTTTAATGCATTTTAATAAATTACATATTCACTATGTGAATTTATTATAGAGAAAGTAATAAAATACACTTTTATATTCACAATGTGAATCACTTTATGAATTTCATCTTAACTACAATTTTATAACATATATCTGTAATATAACTTCAATTTTTTTAATTATATAGATTATTAACTTACATTGAGTTTCATATCTTCATTTTCATCGGTGTCGGATTCTTCATCATTCTCTATAACATCATCATTCCATTCCAAAGTTCCAAAGCACCACTCTTTAACTCAACTTTTTCCTTTTTCACCTTCATGTCATAATTCCAAAAACGTAGTGCATGTATTTGTCTTTTTTCATTCTTATCATTTCTCATAAACTCCAAATAAGCTAGCTATTTATGTAAACAAAATTATGATTAATTAGTTTTCTTATAATAATATAAATAAAAGTGTTAATTATAAGAATTTTCCTTACCAATACAAGAAGTGGCCCACAATAGTAGTTTCCTCTATCGGTTTCATCCCACGTCGTCTTTGACATTTTCAAGCAATTGGTTATAAAACAACACCAGTTAATTTCTCTCATAGGTGTTTTGCCTAACAAATGTGGCAATACTGTTGTTTTACAAGTTTCAGGCTTATTTTGTTCATAGAGGGTATTAACAAACAGTAATAAAAAGTTTTGTTCTGAAAATAATCCATGAATCTGATGATTATTTAATTCTCTCTTCAACATCTGATGGTCTCATAGCCTTGAAATTGTACTATTGCTTCCAATCCATTAATTCTTTTCCTTCACATCGATCAGTGTTATATATATATATATATATATATATATATATATATATATATATATATATATATATATATATATATATATCTTTTCCACCTAGAGGAATTCCAAGCAAATCATGAACAAGTTCTGGTGTTATGTCTATCTTTGCATTAGGTAGATGCATTTTCATATCTGATGGATTGAATGAATTCACAACAAAACGTGTCAATTTCCTAGAAATTCCATTGGTTGCAATTCTCAGCAAAGATCCCAATCCCATTTCTCTAACAGCTTTTTTCTGTTCTTTTTTTAAAGATTTAACAATATCATAAAACTTCTTTGGGCTCATTCTTGTTCTCAAAGATACTTTGTCATTTGGATTTATTGTCACTTTTGCCTTTTTTTTTTCTTCGAATACTTCCAGAGTCTTTGTTTTTGTTTTTGTTTTTCTTTTTCCTGTCAGTCAATAATTTTCATAAGCTTCTCATACTATAACATATATACTATAAAATAACTCACAATACAACAAATTCACATGTGAATTTGTTTTGCAAAATATAATATAATACATAAAATAAACATGTGAATTTGTTTATAACTTTGTATATTAAACTTGTGAATAGTAATAAACAAATCTATTGCTTTTTCATCAGATTCTTTCTTTACAAGGCTATCATCAACTTTAATAAGAGTCACAAATTTTTTGTATTCAATCATTTTAAGTCTTGGACTCTGTCTGATTTATGTTCATGTTTTAACACAATTAATAAGAATTAATTTTATAATATTAAATTAAATTATAATTTTATAAATACTAACCTTGAGTTGTTTTCTTTTCAGGTGTCTTGAAAACAGATTTGTCTTGCTTCATCGACTTTTTCGTTTTTGTTTTTTGAAATCTTGGACTCTCTCTGATTTCTGTTCCTTTAAAAAAAATTAATGATAACTGATTTTATATATTAAAGTAAATTATAATTTTATAAATACTAACCTTGTGTTGTTTTCTTTTCAAGTGTCTTCAAAACAGATTCATCTTGGTTCATCAAATTTTTTGTTTGCTTTTTTTTGATTCTCATCACCTTCTATTTTTTTTTGTTTTTCAACATTTTCATCAATAGTCTTTTCATCTTTATTTTTTCTTAATTTATTAACTATTTCCACCACGGTTCTCCTTGCTGTGTTTTTGGTATATTTTTTTGAACCTCCAACTACACAATATGAAAATTTTAATATTAATGTCAAAAATATAAGTAGTATTATGAAATACATGTCAAACAATATAAAATTCAACATGTGATGATCAAATTGCAAAAACTTTTTAGAAATTCATATTACGAATATGTTAGGCTATGAGGTATATACAAGATTTACATTGTGAATTTATGCATTTCACAGCAAAAGAGTTTGAGGTTCACCAAGTGATGTACACATATACATGGTGAATTTTTACAATTATTTTGTGCATAGTGAGTGTTGATCAACTTGCAATTTTTTTTATTTAAGAGATTCACATTGTGAATCTGTGTGAATGTGAGATATACATCCAAGATTCACATTGTGAATTTATGCATTTCACAACAAATTAGTTTGAGGTTCACCAAGTGATGTACATATACAAAAGGTGAATTTTTTCAATTATTTTGTGCATAGTGAAAACAAACAAAAGTGTTGATCAACTAACAATTTTTTTAAAAGATTCACATTGTGAATTTGTGTGAGTGTGAGATATACATCCAAGATTCACATTGTGAATTTATGCGTTTCACAGCAAAAGAGTTTGAGGTTCACCGAGTGATGTACGCATATACATGGTGAATTTTTACAATTATTTTGTGCATAATGAAAATAAACAAAAGTGTTGATCAACTTGCAAAAAAATTTAAGAGATTCACATTGTGAATCTATGTGAATGTGAGATATACATCCAAGATTCACATTGTGAATTTATGCATTTCACAGCAAAAGAGTTTGAGGTTCACCAAGTGATATACACATACACATGGTGAATTTTTACAATCATTTTGTGCATAGTGAAAACAAACAAAAGTGTTGATCAACTTGCAAAAAAAAATTTAAGAGTTTTACATTGTGAATCTATGTGAATGTGAGATATACATCCAAGATTCACATTGTGAATTTATGCATTTCGCAGTAAAAGAGTTTGAGGTTCACCAAGTGATGTACACATACACATGGTGAATTTTTACGATTATTTTGTGCATAGTGCAAACAAACAAAAGTGTTGATCAACTTGCAAAAAAAAAATTTAAGCGATTCACATTGTGAATCTATGTGAATGTGAGATATACATCCAAGATACACACTCTGAATTAGTTTTTTTTAATAAGTGTGTAGTATATGATTAGATAATTAGTTATTTTAATCTGAATGCAAATGTTCTAACATTTTTTTTATCTTGAATATCTTCAATTTTTTCACTTGTAGTTGAAGGTAGAACATCTTTTAGTTTTTTTTCAATTTCATTCTTTTCTTATTGTCCTTTTTTTCATTGATCTTTTCTTCATTTCTTGTTTTTGATTAACAAATTAATTCAAATATCAATTTCATGGTATGAAAGTTATGATTTATTCATATAATTCACAATGTGAACCAAGATTACAAATGAATTTAACATAATATTTATTCACATTGTGAATCAAAACATTACCAATGCAACTCTTTATAAATTTACAATGAGAAGCACAATAAGAGATACAATATCAATTAAACATAGATGCATAATGTGAATTCACACAAGATGAAAAAAAAAATCAAATGTAAATGATCAAGCACCCTGTGAATTCACAATTTGAATAAATGATATGTTAAATTGATATGTAATCATGATTCACTTTGTGAATTGTCAAATAATGTAATACTCATAAACATTGAATCCTTTCAAAATAACCAAATGTAAATCACAAAGCACACTGAATTCAAGATGTGAAATTAGTTTTTCAGTTTAATGAATAAAATCAAAAACCACTTAGATTCACAAAGTTTTTAGAAAATTATGGTTTGTAATTTAGATATTCATGATTTTTGTACCGATTTGAAGAAATTTATATCATTAGGTTTTTGGTAATTATACAAATTCACAAAAGTTCATGAAATTAGGGTTTCAGTTTAATTAATAAACTCAGATTCGAGTTAGATTCACAAAGTTTTAGGAAATTACAGTTTCTAATATAGATATTCATGATTTATGTATCGATTTCAAGAAATTTAGATAATTAGGTTTTCGTTATGTATACAAATTATTAAAAGCTCATCATCCGAGTGTTTGAAATCAGTCTAAAACGATTTTGTTAATAAAATAGTGTATTCACATATTCATGGAATATATAATGTAACAAATAGTTTAGATTTGTCGTTTTGAAATTTATCAATCGGAAAATTTAATGTTTAAAATGCATTAAATGAGATAATCGGAAATGAATAGCAGTAAAATATATACCTTCTAGCTAGATTCATTTTTACGAACTTTTCGGCAAGATTGACTATGGATATTGACTGAATCGTCGTCGGAGATGCGTTTGAAATCGATGTTCGTCGGTGAAGTAAAAGATCGCTTTCAGAGAGAGAATAAAATCGATTTCACTGATATGTGAAACTGATGAACTAACGTCGTTAATTCACCGTGAGAGTTAATAAGTTTTAGGCTGACGAAAATGCCACCTTAAGTTACGTGTTTGGTTATAATCAGCTGCACACTATTGTTTTTCATACTTTTACATTTCAAATTCAATGGATGTTAATTTTTTGATCAAACCATCTTAATAGGTTCCTTGGTTCCTCCACCCATATTGATTCTTAATTGAACTCCTCCATATATATATATATATATATATATATATATATATATATATATATATATATATATATATATATATATATAAGTCGTTACACCCGCGCTAAGCGACGGGTGTAAATAGCTTGTTTCAATAAAAAAAATTCAGGAAACAATGATTAACTTCAATCCAAATATTATTTTGCTTTGGGAAATATATTATATTAAAATGTTACCTTAAAAATAAGATATCAACAAACATCGGTAATCATTAGTTTTAATTCAATGATTCATGTTATTTCTGACGCACAACGTATTCTTTAATGTATTTTTTGTATTGTTTTGAAAATAAATCATTTTCTAATTCATGAGTACATATTTGAATAAAGTATTTTTTTTTCATTTGTAAATTTAGAGGAAAAAACATAATTAAAAGTATATTATTGTTTTGTTTAAATATAAACATATGTTATTATTTTGTTTTTAATATAATTAAAAAATTTGTGTGAATTTATTTGAAAAAAAACAACAAACTTTTTAATGGTTAACCATAAAATATTATTTTAATTGTCAAACCAAAAAAAAATTGTCCGACTTCTATAATGACAAATTTATATCGAGTAAATTATTAAATTTGTTTGATTTTGCAAAGTTCCGTATAAAAAACTAACTTTTTTGCCCTTAAACCTATATATATATATATATATATATATATATATATATATATATATATATATATATATATATATATATATATATATATATATATATATATTCAGGTTCATTTGAGACCATTTTAATTTTTTGATACCGTGAGACCAAATCTAAAAATAATTTTAAAATGCAAAATAAATGGAAAAATCCAAAAATTCTTTTTTTAAATATTATTTTCGGAACTTGAATTAACTAAAAAATAATAATAAAAAAGAATAAAAAAAATCCCGTTTTTTTTGAAAAATACATGAAATATTCTAAATACAATATTACACTGACATATTCTAAAAAATAATTTTAAAATGCAAAATAAATGGAAAAATCTAAAAATTCTTTTTTTAAATATTATTTTCGGAACTTGAATTAACTAAAAAAATAAATAAATAAAAAATAATTCTATTTTTTTTGAAAAATACGTGAAATATTCTAAATAAAATATTACACTGTACATATTCTAAAAATAATTTTAAAATGCAAAATAAATGGAAAAATCAAAAAATTCTTTTTTTAAATATTATTTTCGGAACTTCAATTAACTAAAAAAATAAAAAATAAATAAAAAAATGCGTCTCACGGTCTCACAAAATCAGGCCGTCTCACATGAACCTAACCCTATATATATACACACACACACACACACCCCATATGACCATATTTGTAATTTTTTTTTATGTTAAATTTAAAATATTTTTAGTCTATATTGTAAATTGAATGATTTATAATTATCAATGTTTTAAAACCACAGTCGAACACGAACACGGTTAGCAAAATATCTATGCCTCTTTATATTTTTATCTCCTAAATTATATTCCTTATAATTATAATCATATAATAATAATATAGAGTATGGATAATAGACAATTTGATGTTGTTTAAGAAAATAATTATTATTCATACAACAAACTATTAAGGACAATGCCTTATTTTGTGGAGATGTTTCGCATATACTCATGTTATATTTCATACTAAAAAATATGATAATTTAATACTGTTTGAGCACCTTGAATTCACCTAGCGCATTGGTCATATTTCAACTTGTGTTGCTTGAACAACATACATATAATGAAGATTTCCTTGTAACTACTCAACATTTTTAAAAAAAATGAGGAACCTAAGAATAGAAGAAAAGTTTTATGTTAAAAAAAATACAAATTAGTAACACTTCAAGTTATAAAAATATTTTGTTCGTAGATACACATACACAGTCGCACAATACAATATATTAGAAAACTTGTATGTTACGTGAAATTTGAAAAGAGGCATTGAAAGAATACATATTAAAAAATATACGATGTGAACACAGATACAACATGAATAGCCTTCCTAACCACATTTATAACATGAAAAACTCATTCCCGTATGCCCCGTTCAATCTTTATCATAGGTGACAGAGTCCAACCCACACTCATTTAGTCTACATCCCTATAACACAATCAAAATTATAAAAATGTAAACGATTGACATGCTAATTCACCATCAGGTAGTTAGAACAAAACATAAAGGCTTCACGTAAAGGTTTAAAACATACATAATTGACATGATAATTGAACAGAGGTAGTTGAAGACATAACATAAGGGCTGGCATAGGTCATGGAAGCAGAACTGGAAAGAGAGTTCTTACCACATGGATTCGGTTGAAGATATATGTTGAAAGATGTTTGGTAAGATGTCCCACTTTCAATAATCTGCTCCAAAAACATATTGTTTTGTTAATTTGGTAAAAAGGAAAATCGCCCTTTAGTTCAAGTTTACCTTACATACAAATATGGTTTCTCTGCTACATTCTAAAAAAAATAATGGTGATTTAACTATAGATCCAACACCTACTGGCCCTCCCAAGATGATAGTCATTGTTCCATTGTATTTGACCATAGTTAAAACATAGAAACACTACCGCATATTTGAAAAAAAAAACAAACAATGAGGGTAATTGGTAGAAAAGTGATTTTTATTAGGTTATCTTGTAAGAAAACCGGACATAAAACCTTAAGAATTAGATATATGACCAAATAAAGCTCCCAAGATAATAACCACTATTCCATTGTATTTCATTCACTTGGAATTCACAATATAAATACCAAACACATAGATTCAATTTCTAACATTAAAATACATTAAAAAATAATTACCCCTTGCAAGAATTGAGCATATTATTAGTGAATAAACTTACTTTCATAATTTTACAAATAGATTAAATATATACAATAAATGACATACCTATATGCTTTGATACAGGAGATTGTATGCTCTGTTGCATTTTTAAGGTTTATAGGATATGCCTGGAAGATAAAGTTACAGTCATCAAGTTTCTCGTTCCATGTTAAGTAATAAGATTGATTATTATTTCAAGCAAAAAAAGTCAAGCCGATAAGAAAATAAGATATGATCATCATCTAATTCTTGAAATTTCATAAGGACAAAGTTGTCTAACCTTTTTCTTCTTTTTGTGATGATATGCTTGCATATGGATCTCAACAACTTTGTACCACAAATAGTATCACTTGTTTGTGCAAAAACAGTTGTAATACATTCATATCTGGCTTGTTGAATGGAATGGATGTTGTATTAAGAATACCAACTATCAAAAGTTAAATTAACTAATTACAAAAGTAAAATTGAATAACCAAATGTCATTGATAAAATTTGGGCTAGATTTGGATGATAATTATTTTGAATAACCAAACGACATGCTGATTTGGAAAGGACTATAATAAAAAAAACATTAAAAAACCCAAAAAATTAGATCACATATGCTACAACTCTTAACCTCAATTTTTTTTCATCAAATTCAACAGAACGATACATGATCAAGGAAGTAAAAAAAGAGATCGATATAAAGAAACGGTAGAGAGTGGTGGTTGGTGGTGGATTATACAAACACAATGCATAAACAAACTTTACCTTATAGCACCTGTCATCACTTCTGGCATCACACTCAACACCAAAACCACCTTATATCGCCACCATCACAGCCCGCCTTAATCTCTCCATCACTGAAAATTGCATCCTATTACAACCTCCTTAAACCACCAAGACCACCCCCTTGCCAATTGACGAATACGTCAGCACCATCGAGAACCTAAACCAAAACCTTCATCGGACCAAGAAAGAAGAAAAAAAAGGAGGCATCTGCTTTTTTTCCTTCGTGTTTAGCTACAAAAAAAAACACACCAAAGTCCTAGTGGTTCAAATCCGGTTGTACTATAAAAGTCCTAGTGAGCTCAGATTGAGTTTTATATGTATCTTCTTAGAGAGAGTGTGTGTGAAGGAGAAGAAAGTATTGTATTTGTTAGTAGTTCAAATTCGAAATAAAACACGTTTCCATCTGTTGCAATCGATCAACCAGTTAACAACCCTTACAAGTTTTAGGGAAAGAAAAAGGAGTAAAAGTTAAGGATTTATCTAGTTTGAAATGATAATCATTTAAAAGAAGAGAAACCGAATAACAAAAGAGAAAGATTGTGTAACGCCCGTAGATCAGGGCTAGTCAATTTAGAGACGATAGACGTCAAAAATGAATTTTTGATGAAAGATTATTTAGAATGAATAATCTTAACTAAGTTATAGTATATGTTACAAGGTTTTCGTGCATATAAAGAACGCCAAAATCCGAGTTATAACGAAGAAGTTATGACCTGTCGAAGTTTCGCGACAAAACCAGCACGACACAGCGCGACGTAAAAAGTGAATTTATGTTAGAGCGATATTTAGCCTTAGTGATCCAAACAAAAGTTGTAGAGTTCGTTAAACCGTGAGCGTGCATAAAAAGAACGTCCAAATCTGACTTCGTATGAGGAAGTTATGATTTTTCTAAGTTTCAGCTTAGCAGTATGCAGCCTGAATAATCGATTTGAGATCGAGCGGTTTTTAGCCAAAACAATCTAAACGAGAATCTAAGATCTCGTCAATTGTAGTGAAACGATAAAAAGATAGGCGAAAACGGACGTCGGATGAAGAAGCTATGAATTTATAACGGAGTTTTCCAGTCCCGGCCTACTAAAAATAATATAATAAAAATAAAGTCAAAATTAGCCAACGGAGTCTAAACGAAAGTTGTAGAGCGTAGTCTCACCTACGCGTGGATATAAAGAACGTCGAAAACGGAGCTCGTATGCGAAAGTTACGCAATTTAGAAGTTCGACGAGTCAAATTACGCCTAGCGTAATTTGAGTACGCCCAATGTACTCAGTCGGATGCAACTTGTCTGACCAATACTCGAGTGCCACCAGTCGACACACGCAATGACGTCAAAGTACGCCCTGCGTAACTCGAGTACGCCCCGCGTAATTTGAGATTACTCCCCGCGTAATCCCAGACCCAGCAGCCTATAAATAGAACTCGAGATCAGCCATTTCCTTGCGATTTTTCTCACTTTCTCTCTAAGTTTTTGCCTCGATTTGCATGCCAATCATATCCCGAAGCCCCGGTATTATTCCCGAGCCACGAAGCAAGATCCGAAGCCCCGAGGATCCCGAAGAGCGTTATTCCCGAGCCGAAGCGCTGCCCGCGAGGAGCCGGTTTTTGTGAAGATCTTCCAGATCTACGGAGAAACACTACTTCTGCAAGCCGTAGTGCTGCCCGATCATCTTCTGATCAAGTGAGTGTATAGTCACTTTCATCTTACACATAAATATGAAGTATTTTATAAAATACGTGCTATGTGTTATATATTAATTATCTATTTGAGATGGATTTGGAATTGATGTTTTTATACGGGTGTTAAATGATTTAAATTGTGTTTGTATTTATATCTACAAAAATGTTGGGTAGAACATGGGTAGATGGAATTGTTGGTGACGATGCGACTTCGTGCCTATTGAGTAAGCCTTGGTGACGATGCGACTTCGTGCCTATTTGATAAACCTTGGTGACGATGTGAATTCGTGCCTTTTGTGTAAACCCAGGTGACTATAAGACGTAGTGCCTATTGTGTAAACCCAGGTGACTATGAGACGTAGTGCCTATTGTGTAAACCCTGGTGACTATGAGACGTAGTGCTAATTGTATGAACCCTGGTGACTATGCGACGTAGTGTCTGTTGTATAAACCGTGGTAGCAAATGGACTGTGTGCCAGTTCCTCAGGTAAACCCTTAGGAACGAATGAAGAAAGTATAATCGATTCTTAGGGTAAAACCTTAATAAATAAAGAATATAATGGGGATGGGTATTTGGGTGATTGTTGATAATTGAATTTAATAAATGTATTGTTGTGGGTTGAAAACCCTATATGCTCACCAGGCTCCCAAGCTTGACCCACTCAGTTTTCTTTGTATCACAGGTATCAATACGAAGACATAATTCACTGAGAGAATAAAGGAGATGTAAATCATTAGTGTAAATAAATGTAAGTTCTGTTTATGCTTATGTGTCTGTATCGGAACATGACATCCTGAGATTTTGTTATATAATGAAAATACTTTTCTTTAAGAAATGCTTTGATAATTTCTTATCATATTTTTTTTATTTTGGGGACAAATTTCGCAACAATTTTCTTTAAACGATTACTCTGATTTTAAAAAAACAAAGCATAAACATATCGGTCTTTTTTGGCCATGAAATTGGGGATGTCACAAATTGTACCTTGTTGATTAGTTTGAAGGAATAAGAGACCCCAAAAGAGAGAAATCAATGAATAGAAAGCATTTGCAGAATTAGGGTTTTCAATTAGATGTGTGTGTGTGTGTGAGGGAGAGAGAGAGAGAGAGAGAGAGAGAGAGGCGTACCAAAAAAATACATGAATTTAGTGGTTAAAGGTGATGCAGATGATAACAACAATTGTTGGTTGAGTTCTGCTGCAATGGCCGTAGTGGTGGCCAAAGTTTCAGAAGAGATGGTACTGAAGCAGAGGGGCGGGCAACATATGGGGTGAAAGAGTGTAGGGTTTGTAGAGGCGTGCATCTCTTGTTGACCGATTTTATAGGCTGAATAACGCAAGGACCAATTCAATTTTGACGAATTCATGTTTTAGAAGAGTTTGTTCAGTTAAGAGATACCGTCTTTATCTTTGACTTTTTAACTTTATTGACCAAACAACGTTGCACTGCATAACTTCATTGTAAATATTGCATTATGGTCTTGTACGACTTAATTTTCAGCGTTTGACCAAAGATTATTTACAATCATTTTATGCATTAATCTTTATTTGGTCAACATCAAAAGTGAAAACTAAGGACGCATCAAGCTGAACAAACTCTTCTAGAACCTGAATCCGTCAAAATTGAAGTGGTATTTTCTCAGATTATTCAGCCATTTGAATCGGTCAACAATAGATGCACTCTTTATGGATCTCATCTCAGTTTGGTAACCATAGTCGTTCCTTCAACCACTCGCCATCGCTATCTCTCCCTAAAAAAATCTAAAATTCATCACCACCCAATATTCTCTCATATCTCCTCTATCTCTCCATAACCGTTGCATCGCACACCACTTCAGAAAATCAATTCAGAAAGCTAAAACAGAAGGCGGAAATTGCAATTTGATGTCATCATTTGTTCTGGTTTTGCGTTTTTCCTGATCATCTGTTTTCCCAGTCGTCGACGAACACCCCTGCTACTCTATCTCTACTCAAAAGAGGTAAAATACACTGATTACCCTTTCTATCTCTCTACATATGTGTACATGTTTGCAGAAACAGAACCAAATCTCTTTAATTTCGAATTTCACAGATCGAACAATGGGTTATTTTCCCAAGGTTGTTCTTCATATTTGCTTATCAGAATTGGACTCCGAGCTCCTGCTTGCGTCTTCTTCATCGATGCAGCAACCTCCACCTACCACTTCTAACCCGGGTAAAAGGTATCAAAACTCACCCGCCTATTCATTTTTGCTGCCTTTATGTTTCTATTTTTGAAAGTTTTTTTGGTTTTTAAGGTTTTGACTAACCATGATGACTAAAAAAGGTTATTTTCAGAAATTATGTTTTCACAAAGAAACACGGTGGTAGTATTCTAATGTCCTTTATTCTTCATCAACATCACCATTACCTTCATTTTTCTCTCCCTTTCTCTATGAGTGTTTAACGATTGTGTTTCTTTTTAACAGAGTAAGATCAGTTGTGTTTGGAAGGTGGAGTTAGACTAAAAGACATCCAATAATCTAATTGGTTATCCGGTTTGTTTCATTAAAAGAATTGATAGATTACAATGTATGGTATTAAAAAAAAAAGTTAACTTCATGTAGAATATACGAATGTATACTCATGCACTGCTCATATTCTTGGGCAGGATTTCGTTGGATGGAATTTTGAACAAACTGGTTAATCAGTTTATCTTAGTATAAAACAAACAAAAAAGTGACCTCTTAAGATGGACCTTTGAAAAAACCTACCCTCTTGGCCACAGGTAATCAGGTATCATGTTTCACATCTTTTGTAACTTCACTGAACTTATTTTGGTTCCATCTAGCATTATCTGCTCAAGTTAGTTGTAGGTGTAGACTGTCTTGAAAAAAATCGTTTTTTATGTACAACTTTGTAAAATATAAACATAATTTTCATTTGTTTATACCATAGTATATAATGATGTTTTATCTTCTTTTTATTTTTTTTATTTTTTTTATGTAGAGGCATGATTGGTCTGTGAAACTATTGAGGGAATGAATGCTTCAGATGATGCTAGATAGTGATTGGGCAACAGAGGGAGAAACTCTTCAAGGAAGGCATACTCCAACTCTAACAACGAGGATTTCAAAAAAAATCTACACCCTATTGGTAAATTCCTTCATTAATTTTGAATTTCTTTTAGTTTGGATTTAGTAGTTTTTGAATTTCAAATAGTTATTTATTAATTTCAACTTGACCCTTTATTCTATTTCTTATCTCATTTCATTTCATTCAACCGAAAATATAAATTGTTGTTTTTATTTGTTTTTGAACAAACAAAAACTATCATTTTGCATCCCACACCGGGAAGATGTCTTGGACCATCATCATGCCAATATAAATGAAAGGACCAAGAGATGGGGTGAGTGAATCCAAGCCAAATGCAAATTCACCAATTAGTTACTCATTCTAATTCAGTTTTTCCATTTAATGAATAATCAATGCACCTCCATGATTGAGCGCCATTAGATAATGGTCTGTATTACAATCTATATTATGTATGTAGACCAATTTACCAAAATATTGTTGTTGCTTATCATCTCATGCTTTTCTTTTCTCTTTGCTGTCTTAAGGGAACAACTTGCTAAGTTTATCTATTCTTTTCATAGATATGTTGCTTTATTTCATGGATATGTCATGATGCCATGTCGGTGTAAGTAAGTTATGACTTGATAGTTAATTGGCCATATTGTAACAAATGCTAATTCATACATGGCCATATAATTGGTTATAATAGTGTACTTCCAAAGTGTAATATAATGGTTTTATACAAAAAAAAGTGAAAATAAATTCAAATTTATTTAGAGTAAATACAATTTTGGTTTCTGTAGTTGTCAGTTGTCACTATTCTGCACTTTTTTGAACCTAAGAAAAAGTTTCTCATCTGAAGAACTTTGGCATGGCACATCACCCAAAACTTGTTCCGAGTAATGGCATTATATGGTGCACTTGAAAATTGACATTGTTCCCACATAAAGGGAAGTTTCAAATTTTAGTTTGAAAATGGCAAAAATGGTAACTTGATTGATTTGCTTTTAATGGTGTCTTTTATTTTTTATCCTTTTCTGATGGATTTTAATTTGTTTGTAGTAGTGCCTGAAAAACAACGAACATGCAACTTGTAGATTTGTGACCTGCAATAATGATTCATTAAGGTGTAACCAGTCTCTTCATTCGAAAAGGTGCAGCAAGGGAAGTATGTTGCTATCAGCAAGACTTGCAATATCCATAATGATGGGTTTTTAGGTCTTAATCTTGGATTTGCTCCAAGGTATTAGTTGCAATTAACAATATTCAACAACTAATGGTTGGTTTCATGTTGTTACATAATAATGAAATTGTAACATTTCATAAGATAAATGCTTACAGTGTGTACCAGAGAGATTAAGAGGACTAGAGGGCTTTTGATGTCGATTTTTACAACTTACAAGGTCAAATAGCAAAGCGACAACTGAGAGGTATGTAACATTAATCATGATTGATTTTTCTTTAATGACTTGACTAACAAAAGGCATATGCCAATATGGTTGTAATTCATACTCAACTCTAATTTTGTGCATGTGGCTTTGGGTTGGGGTCAATGAGAATTCATTGATAATGTTCACCTGCATCTTCAGTGGAGAAAGAGTGAAACTGGTGGACATGATGGTGAGTAACCATCTTGTGGAATTCACAATCAGTTTATAACCTTGAGACCATAAGAACTATAACCAATTATCCACAGTAAAACTTGATACCTTAAGAGCTCAACAAAATCACATCACAAGGGAAGAACCAATCAAGCAGTAAACAACATGAGGGCAAAATGGTCAAACCAATTTAGCAACCAAGAAACGAGTAGCAGCCAGACAATATTTTGTCCCAAATCCACCTAACATTAGTTTAACCAAACCACACCAACAAAGGCATATGCATTCAAGCAGAATAACATCATCTTGAGGGCAAAATGGTCAAACTAGCATATGCGGCTGAAGCTGGAATTAAAAAAAAGTTAAATGCATCTATTATATGTTTTATAATCAATAGGTTTCAAGATCTTGATTAGAGGGTATTTAATGTATTTCACAATTAATCAAAACATGTTACTTGATTATTATGTTTTGTGTCAAATCAATCGGTGTAATATTAATTATGATATGTATTTATGGAAGCTTACACATTCCACGCATTAGAGTTAATTAATTGTATATGTAGTTGACATTTTGATTCAAAAAAGGTTACTTGGCATGATTTGTTATTTTTGGTTGATGTTTTATAGTCAATAATGTTTTTCTATTTGACAATCGAGTTCAATTTTAATCGATTAGTACTAGCAGAAAGATAAAAACAAATGGTGGTTCTAGAATCCAAAATGAATTAATCGTACACACTCCCCACTCCCTAATCCATCAAACAAACACTAATCGTGAAAACGTAAATATTGATCGAAAGAAAGCTATCCACGTAAATGAAGTTATTTGTAGATGTCACAATACATTAATACTTTTATTTATAAATTCAATCAATAACTTATTTTTATTTTTAATCAAAACATTATATTTTCTTGTTTTTAATGAAAACAAAATATATTTTCATTTTTAATTGAAAATTGTAAAATACTTATTTTTAATCAAAAAGATTATTTTTATTTTAACCCAAAACAACATATTTTTTAACACAAAACAACAAGAAATTTTAATTTTTAACCAAAATCAAAGTATATATATATATATATTTAAAGCAAAAGAGTAATGTACTTTTCATTTTAACTAAAAACGACAATGTACATTTATTTTTAACTAAAAACGTCAACATACATATATTCGTAAGCTTTTCAGATTCGTATATTTTGAGCACCTGCATTACGTATGTTGCAATCATGTTAATCATTTATCTATCACTTATTGCATGGTTATCACGATATTGCATATCAAGTGTTCACATAATCCCTCATGCAAACCGTAATAATCGAAACAAAATTATTCCCCGAAACCATAAGAACTTTATAATGGTGTCGCAATTCGGGATTACCAACATCATACCAAAACAGTGTGTCCGACCTTTGTGGGATGCAATTGAATTCCAATACATTGCATGCTCTTTGGAAGATGACATATTTTCTTATAGAAACGAATCTTTAAAACGAATATAATCGCCAAAAGAAACTATTTGAAGAAAAGTAAATTTTTGTTGCCGAAAGTCGAAAAACGGGTTTATATATATATATATATATATATATATATATATATATATATATAGAGAGAGAGAGAGAGAGAGAGAGTTAGGTTATTTTGTTTTTAGTAACTATTGTGTGCCAAAATACACAGATCTGGACCATTGGATGGAATATAATCAAAAGTCATGATCTGAGAGTCTATGATAGTAGAATATGATAACATGTACCATATAATCACACAAATTTGAGCATAAGGGCATTCTAGTCAATTAACTTATATTAAAAAAGGAAATTTTCGGATTTTTAGGGATAATTAATTCCTTTACTTTTAAAAATCTAAATATTTTAAATTAATTTAAAATTAAAAATCCTATTTTTCTTCTGTCAGAATGATAGAATTTTAACCATAAAGTAGTATTTTTCGATTTTATTCTGTCAGAATGACAGAATGTCAACCATAAACTAGTAAATATATTATGAAAGAATACACAAAACCGATTCTTGAACTAATAATATACCAAATAATTACATTGTATGATTGTCATTCATTGAATTATAACAAACATTCTGAAAGAATAACAAGTATAATTCTTAAAAAATAACAACATTCTAGATGTCTTGTGTATGTTTGACCTCTAAGCCAATTCAAAATATGCTAGCATTCTATGAGATTGACATTTTGTGACATTGACATTCTGTCAGAATTGTATTGTATGAGAATGATTTTATACAAGGAGCCTTTCCCATCAGGTCTTCAAGCCATTTCTATCACAAATTCATTGCCAAATACTTTGTAGTGATACACTTGTAACAACTGCACATTAAACATATAATTAATTAAATTCAAATTCTATCAGAATAAAGCAATAAAATTCTTATATAATAAACTATTCTTTCAGAATGGAAATATTATAAAAAGGTAAACAAGGTCAAAGCTATGATCAGCCCATATGTCTGTTTGCTTCAACATCATAAACATAAGGAAAAGTCAGTTTGCTTCAACATCAAATCTATGATCAGGATAGATGTTTGCTTCAACATCATAAACATAGATTGAATCATCAATACTTCTAGCTACAAGTTCTCTGCCATCAAATAATGGTGTCTCTGAATTTATGAAAAAATAAAAAATTACAAAAACCCAACTCAAAAAACTTAATCAAAGATCAATAAAGTTCATGTAAACTTACCAGCATCTCCTCATTAACCGGTGATTCCATCACAAACCATGAATGCAATCTGAGATTGTCATATTTCTCTTTGGCATTTCATCAAACACTTTAAGGGTGCTCCCTAAATTACCACATTTTCTATGAATCATGAATGAAAAAAAATACCAATTCAGAACCATCAACATCAAATGAGTTACACAGGAGGGTATACCTCTTGTGTTCGGTTTCCATACGATCGAAGAAAAAAAAAGCATAAATGGTTATGTGGCTTCGGTTTTGATTGAAAATGGTAGAACCCCCATTTTTTTTAACCACAACCACTGAATCATTATTGTAACGAAAACCTGTGAACAAACACAAAATCAAATTCCAATTCCAATTCAGTCTTGAACAGACTGAGGGTATCGCCGATATGGAAGTTTCGTCTGGAAGCCCAAACATTGTAGAGTTCAGTTTCGTTTGTTGCAGGGATTTGCCAACCAACATCGTCCCCAACTGGGAATTCGGTAGTGCCGATGACTTTAGTGATTTAAGGTTGGATTGTGAAGAAGCGGATCAGAATATGGTCGTTATTCCTCCTTTTATTTTGGCAATTTTAAAATCAAATCTCCCATTTATCTCAATTACCATAATTTTAGAGTCATGATTTACTAATTTACTAATTTACCATTTTTAATTTATTTAATGATTAAATTATTTTTAAATTCTTATTGGTGCATTCATGCGCATAATAGTTGCTAAAATATTTGAACACACACACACACACACACACACACATATATATATATATATATATATATATATATATAGAGAGAGAGAGAGAGAGAGAGTTAAGTTCAAATGTTTTCACTATCTATTGTGTGCATTATGATTAATTCTGGACCAATCATTTAGTTATTTGAAGAAAGTAATTAATGCATATTAAATGTTGAAGATGTAATTAATATCCATTATATCTTCAACATGTAATATGCATTAATTACTTTCTTAAAATAACTCAAATGATTGGTCCAGAATCAATCATACATGCACACAATAGATAGTGAAAACAAAATAACCTAACCCTATATATATATATATATATATATATATATATATATATATATATATATATATATTCTAATATCCCTATACTAATAAAAGAGTAGCTATTTTGCCATGTGTCACCATATTAGATCTCTTAATTAATGTGTTGCCATTTGTTAATCTATTAGTTCTCAATTTAAAATTTATTAGACCTCCTCATTAATGTAATGTTGTTTGTCAATATATTTATTCTCTATTTTAAATTTTAAATTTTAAATTTTAAATTTTATATTATTGTTTTCATTAATTCACAAATAAAAAATGTCTAATATATAATAAAAATTAATTTTAAATATTTTTTTGAATTAACGATTATAATTCCACATAACTAATAAAAATATCTCTTAATTAGTAATTTATTTAAAATAAATGATTAATAATTTTGATTTTTTACTATAAAAGTCTAATTAATTTTATAACCGTGGTTCTCACGGGTTATAAACTAGTAAAAAAATAATTTTAATATCCTTTTGACATGTGTCATCATATTAGGCCTCTTAATTAATACATATTTTATTCATTTTTTGCCATGTGTCATCATATTAGGCCACTAATTAATGCATACCACTTGTCAATCTATTATTTCTTCATTTTAAATTTTAAATTTTAAATTTCTCACTCTAGTTAAATTAAATTAATAACATTAGAATAAAATTAATACAAATTATAGTTGATATAATATTTCATATATTTATTTAAATTAGCGATTATAATTTTATATAACTAAAAAAATATCTTTTAATTAGTAATTTATTTAAAATAATAAAAAAATATCTTCGAGAAATGAATATTAAATGACATCTATTTTTCAAGAGCATTACCATACCATATTAAGGGGGTGTTTGGCTAAGCTTTTTTAAAACAACTTATTAGGTTCCACATCACTATAAGTTAAAAAAAGTGTTTGGATTAAAATAACTTATTCTGGTGGGGAACCTCTAATACATCATTTTTTCATAAGTTACCCTACATTTACTTATTAACTTATAAGCTAATAAACTAATAAGCAATAAGCTTTTTTGCCAAGCACCCCCTAAATGGTTATTACTTCCATTTATACATACCCAAACTACTTGTACTGTTTATCTGTCCTCTTTTTTTTTCGTTTTCCTTAATTCCTTTATTAATTTAATGTCCTACTAAGTAAAATGCTAAAATATATAAATAATAGTTTATAAAAATAAACCTTTAGATTGTGATTCAAAAGTCGATAAATAGGCCTTTGAGAATGCCAAAATACTCAGGTGTCAACTTGTTCATTGTGATTTTAAACCAAGTTTGGTCACAAATTAAAACATTTTCAACGATGGTATGTAATTCAAGGATTCATATTGATTTAGGTTCTCGAAACCTTAAAATATTGAACAAAGTCTATATAGAACCTTATAATAAGGACAATAATCACCGTAATTAGGAAGTCCATGTGATGAAACTTGATACTATAAGGACCAGTGATGAAAAATGTTTCATTTTTAGACTAAACAAAATGAAAAATATACAAACTACCTTAATCATGTCAAATCTTGTGTTTAACCGTTCTTTATTGCAAAAACAAGATGCCAAAATATACAAACTAATGATAATATAATGCTCTAACTGGCCCTCTTGGTTGAGTTCTTTGAACCTGCAAAGACAACACATTAAAGAAACATAGTAAAAACCTTTTTAGGAACAAACCTGATATAATAAAGCCTTCACCCAATATATTTATAAGATAAAAATACAAAAAGTTAAAAATGATGAAATCAATTACAAGTAAGGATTAAAATAAAAACATGTTAAGAAAGAGCCATCTGCAGGAGGGATATTTGAATCAACATGTATTTTCCGATGGTTTCAAATTTTGAATTATCCGAAATTCAGGGAAGGAGATAGAATTTGTTGAGAAATATAAGGATTCAAAACACAGGTTAAAATTTAATATTATTTTATTGATGACTACTTATACTATTAGCTTAATGATTTGAACGTCTTAAAAAAATAATATTATTATATTCAATATATTTTTAGAAATAGTGATATATATATATATATATATATATATATATATATATATATATATATATATATATATATATATATATATATATATATATATATATGGTTTTAGGGTTATTTGACTTGTCGTTCACTACGCCCGCATCGCAGACGCAGATTAAGCTGACGTGAGTTGGTCTGCAAGCAGCATCTCGATCCCTCTCGGTCCGTCGTCTTCAGCCGGTAATCGGATTTTCAGGCCACACACCTCAGCTTCAAAGTCGACAGCGAGTAGGTCAGCCTTCGCCCTTCTTTCTGATTTCTCCTCTTCCAGTCTGTCAAATACCGATTTCTGTCAAATAGTCCATGGGATTTCAATTACCGATTTCTTGGGTTTATCATATGAATGTTTGGGTAACTGATTTGGTAATGCTTGATGGGATGTCGATGAAAAGTTCAGTGATTGATGATTCTCTAGAGAAAGATCACATCTGAGCCTTCGTTTTTACTCAAAGCATTTGGAATTGTGTTCCTTTTATGATTTCTGTCAAATAGTCCATGGGATTGTCTCTATCATATGAATGTTTGGGTACCTGATTTGGTAATGCTGAGTTTATCCGAATCTAATGTTGAACTTATAACTTTTAATGCTTCTCATTGTATTTTCCTTAACATATTGAGTTTTTTGGTATTTCATAATTTCTACATTTTAAACTTGATTTTTACCATTGAAAGTGACTTGCTCATTATTTTCTAGGACCAGATTGCAGAACCTCTCATCGACAAAGGGTAGGTTGGTCATTTACATAATTTCCATTCCAATGCCTTTGAAAAATTTGCAAACCAAACAGAAAACAACAAAGAATTCAATCCAATTGCATGTCAACCAAAAACACATAACAAATTTCAATTCCTTTCAAAACATTTTTTCAAACCAAATATGCCCTAAATACTTCCCATTTCCCAAAAGTTTGCTAATACATTGTGAAATTATTTTCACTTCCATCACAAATACTTCCCAATTTTGTTTCTAACCCAAATAATATGTACTACAATAAATTCCAAAATATAAAATGTTACAATGCAATGATGAACATCTTTAAATTTGTTGTAATTGTTTAAATTCATAGGGTTTTTAAGGAGCTAAAAAAATGTCCAAAGTCCGAGCAATATGGCAAGCTTCTTTAACTGCCACTAAAAGAGGTATGCACACTCTTTGTTTGCTACTAACAATAATAAATATTGATATTAAATATTAATGGCTAAAATGCAAATAATAGCAATATATTTGGTTTATTATATTTATAGCCTCCTACTTTCATTTCTTCCTATTACAACATTCTACTTTGAAAGAAATGAAAGTGGAATTCTATATTACGAAAATAAATGAAAGTACCTTGCTACTTCTTCTTAATTTTAATAATACCCGAAGTAACCTTATTTTTTTTATTTGTTTCTTGTTTTGAAGCTCTTTCGTGGAATGTTGATGACATGTTTCCTCCTAGTGAGAGATTTATATACAACTTTAATTCCAAAGAAGAGCTTAAAAAATGGCATTTATATTCAGATTCTGAATATGGAGGTGCGTATTTTTTCTTTTATATAAATGTATTATTTTAATTACATCATGATTAAAAAAAGATTCTTTTACACTATTTATTATTTTACAGGTTTATCATCAGCAGCATTGGAGATCACTGATGCTGGAAATGAACAGAGTGGTGGCACTGGTTAGTAAAATTCACATATATTTTATAAAAAAAAAAAAAACTTTTTTTTATTATTCTTGAAATGTTTAAATGATTATAGGAGTATTCTCTGGGAATCTTTCTTTGGATGTTACCGATGGTACAAAATGGAATATTAGCCGGAGTGGATTCTGTGGAATGAGGTCTAAAAAGGTCAACATCAACCCTTTTACTTTTGTTATTTACACGTTTACCCCCTGATCTTTCTAACAATCTTTCTTTCTATAGTTTGACGGGT
This sequence comes from Lactuca serriola, assembly GCF_051521515.1. Lineage (NCBI taxonomy): Eukaryota > Viridiplantae > Streptophyta > Magnoliopsida > Asterales > Asteraceae > Lactuca > Lactuca serriola. The sequence goes on along the minus strand of NC_136415.1, from coordinate 5,799,663 downwards.
TTATCGATTTAGACCCCTACGATACCATAGCACTAAAAATTAGAGGAGATGGGAGGAGTTATATATCCACTGTAAGTTGTCATGTAGTATAAAATATATGTAAAACACATTTTGATATAAATCTTTTTTTATAAACTTGTTTCAGATTTATACCGAAAATTGGGTGAATTCGCCTGGACAAATGGAAGATAATTCATGGCAAGCTTTTGTGTCTGTGCCTAAACACGATTGGGTTGTTGCAAAGGCAAGTTTCGGATACATTTTGATAAACATTTTGGGATGTTAATGATGAACAACTTTGGAATGGAATTGCAGATTCCATTGGCGCATTACCTTCCAACATGGAGAGGGAATGTAATTGAGGCGGATATAGAAATGAATCCATCAAGAGTTGTTGGAATGTCATTCTCTGTGAATGCTGAAGGTGGTGTACCTGGTGCTCAAACTGGCCCAGGTGATTTCAGATTGGAAATAGATTGGATCAAAGCCTTGAGAACACAATGAATTTAAAAAAATATATATAAAACATTTCTGTTTTTAGTATAATAATATCAACATAGGAACTTACCATGAGTTTATTAACCTTGTAGTAATTGTATCTTATATTTTAGATCAAATAAAAAAAATCCACACTTGTATGTTATATCGGATTATTTATCATTAGGGAAGTGCATATTTATTGTGCGTTATCCTTTGGTGGATGGAAATTTCCTTTTATAAATTAATTTTAATTAAGAGAAATTAAATATCTTCCTATTTTTGTTCATATATATATCCTTCTACCTTATGAAATGGTAACATGTGTCACATTTAATGATCATTTAATGATATTTTAGGATACTAATATGAAACATGTCATCATTTAAATGAGTAGGAGGATTGGTAGGATTAAAAGGTAGGAGGATATTTAATTTCTCTTTAATTATTAGTATTTGTCTTGATGATAAAATCCAGTATAACACGTTAATATCACGTTGAGATATGAAATGTACATGTTTTCTATATTTTGAAATAAGCGTAATGCTCATTTAATGTATATAAAATCCCCAATAATTGAGCAGATAAGTTATGTAGATGCATGCACATTTTTAGAAGCATATGATATGACAAATTGGATGATTGGAGTTAAGAGTTATCTTGCTAACCATTCTAAGATTTTCTATATTCCTCCAAGGCTCAAGAGATGTCGAGTACTTAAAATTATCCCAATTTCAATCAATTGAAATGGTATGATAAGTATTCCCACAATCATTGAAGTTTTTATTAATATACTCACTTGAAAAAGATGTAATTCTTTGGTGAACTAAATATATATTTAGGAGTGAGCACGGTACGGTTCGGTGCGGTTATTGACAAAAACCTCACCATTAACCATAAATGCGGTTAATCCGTTTTCAAAATTGTGCGATTAGGCGGTTATTTTTGCGGTGCGGTATTGTGGTTTTGTTTTTTTTTTATTTTTTGTGGTTCGGTTATTAGACGTATGAATTTGGTGCAATTATTTTGTGTGGTTTTTAACCGCAGTTAAAAGTTCAAACGGTTTTAAGAGTTTAAACGTATTATTTGTAATAATAATAATACTCCCTCCGTCCTAAAATGATAGTTCACTTTTGATTTTTGAAGTCTTTTTTTTTTCAACTTTGATCTTAAATATTTTTATTTGTGTTATATATTACTTGATAAAACTTATAAAAATGAAAAAACATTTAAAGTATAATCCATCCAAATATTTTGCATCAAGTATTATCCATCAAAATCAAAACTATTAAAGTTCAAAGTTGAAAAAAAAAGACTTCAAACGTCAAAAGTGGACTATCAATTTGGGACGAAGGTAGTAATAAATAAGGTATAAGACAATTAACTTAAATCACAAACAACTAGTACCTTAAAATCGTCAAATCACTAATAATTAACAATAAATATCTTAAAACTGTCAAATTTCACAATTTTCTAAAATTAAACATAACAAAAAAACAATACTTTTGTGTTTTAGAATTTTATCATTCTTTCATTCATAAAACTTGTCATTAAAACTCTTTCAAAATTTAAGAAAACCATTAAAACATATATATATATATATATATATATATATATATATATATATATATATATATATATATATATATATATATATATATAAGCAAAGATATAACATGTTAGTTACATGGTAAGCAATTCCATCACTCTTTTTGTTGAGCATCATCGTCATCTCATCGATTGGAGTTAGAATAGGTCGGAGAACAGAAGGCACGAGGCAGTTTTGCTCAACCGGTTGCAAACACGTTAAGCATGCAGGAGATAGAAGCCTGAGTCGTGAAAGAGGCTAGGGCAAAAAGAGAAACACGGTGGGAATTAGAAAATCCATTGAAAAGTCCCACTCAGCTCAAAGACTAACTTTTAGTTCTTTTTTTATTTTTTTAATATTTAATATATTAATAATTACTAAAAAATATTGTATATAATATATGTGATGCGGTGCGGTTTTTGAAAACTAATAACAACACCACACTGCAAATTTGTGGTTTTGGAAAAATAGAAAACCTAACCATCGGTTTTTGGTGGGATGTCAAGTCCACCAAGCAAATAACACCCTTTATTTGCAAATAAAACATAATATAATGGTAAAAGGGGCATTGATCCTCGGAGAAATGATTGTATTCAATCACCAATGCAATCCAATAGAACTAGTGTAATAAAACTAACTAACTACAATTAAACTAAGGGGGGGGGGGGGGTTGTGATTGCTTGAAAACTAAAAGACTTGATTAACTAAAAAGCTTGCAATTAAGCAAGATGGTGAGATGCTCAAATATTGGGGAGAATTGGTCAACCAAGGTAATTCAACACAATGAACATTTGTGTGTTTATCATTAGGATTCAAATGAAGCTTATCATTCATCCCAAATTAGTTATAGCAATCATGAAACATGATATGCCGAGATTCCTCATAGGCAGTATAGAGGTTAGGGAAGCCCGCAACACATCTTCTTAATCAAAATCAAGGATTCAATTGAAGCAATTGATCCCAAGAAGTTGATTAGTCTTAAGAATGAAGGAATCCCCAATTTCTAGAGGATGTCAATGCTTACACATACATAAAGGAGTTATGATTCATAAGCTAGAGATGATTTTTACAATCATAAAGCCCTTGTTCTAAGTAAATTAAATTATTCAATGCTAAACCAAAAAAATAAACCAACAATTGCTCATTTAAGTACCAAGCTCATGATCAAAGTATTAAACAAGCATAAGAAATGTGAACTAGAATCATAAACATAAGATAAATGACAATTAAGCATGAAACCTTCAAAACCCACAAATATCCAAGGGTTTTAGCCAAAATTAACCAAAATAGAGAAACTAGCCACTCATGGCAACAAAATAACAATCACAAAAGTGTATTTGCATCAAGAAACTACCAATTACTTAGAAAGATGAGAAGAATGAGTATCAAGCTCCAAAAATCGCCTCCAACCGAAGAATGTGCTGCTAGCCCTAACCCCCAAAGTAAATGGTGAGCAAAACGACCAAAATGCCCAAAAGTGTGCAGTTGTGCGGGTAGCCTCGCAAGTGTTGCGCGGCTGAGAGTCCACCATCGCAAATGATGCTGGAATGCTATTCACTATTTTTTCTCCACTACACCACTCCACTACTCAATATTCTCTTGGTCCCTGCACACCTCACATGATTCAAATTTGGCCAATCATCTTCAAGCTTCAAATGTGGACAGTCCAAGCCCAAAATAAGAATCCAAGACCCATCTTCATAAGCCCACTTCATCCAAGTCTTCAACTTTTTAAGCCCAATTCTTCTTTGATGGATCCAGAAAGCCCAATAGTGTCTCGAAAGCCCACAAATCCCATCTCCAAGCTAATCCATAACCGTAACGAGCTCCAAAACCCTGCAAAATGCCTCATGCAAAATAGAAAGTACCCGACACAATCCATGATTAAGAAAATAAGGAATATACAATGCAATACTAATAAAAAGAGCGAAAAATACTAAAATAAACTATAAAAGGAACAAAATTGTAACATCCTGAAATATCAAGAGTAGAGTTGAAGGGTTAAAAGAGTAAATTGAAAAAGGGAACTCGGCGAGTCCATGGGTGGACTCGGCGAGTAGGGTCGCGTGTTAAGTGGCCAACTCGGCGAGTCGGCGGCTGGACTCAGCGAGTAGGCGCTGAGTGGAGAAAACCCTAATTCTCGGGGTTGAGCCCTATATAAAGATCATAACATCCATTCCCCCAGCCTCTTTACTCTTCCTCAAGTCCAGAAACCCTAGTTGCCATGTGTGAGAGGATCAAAGTGCATTTGGAGGCTTGAAGAAGTGATTATTGAGGAAATCTTGAAGGTTAGGAGGTTTGGAACAAGGGGCTTTGCTTAGATTCGAGTTTCAATTGCTGTTGGGGCTTCTTTCTTGAGGTATTATCTCGTTCTTGGGCTGTATTCTTATAGATGCATCATTTTGGGGTTTATGGGGAAACATATATTGTGATGTATTGGAGTTAGAGGTTAGATCTGAGGTTGCTACCTCAGATCTGGAATGGAGAAAGGCTTGAATGCATAAAAGTCCCTGTTGATGAGTGTTTGAAGGAGCTATTTGTCCCAAACCCTAGCCCTAGAGTGTAAAAGGCCTAGATCTCTTTGGATTCACGTAAAGTTTGCCACTTTACGTGATGGATGGGTTGTAGGAGGCTAGATCTACGTTTTAGATCAATTGCATGGCCTGAAATGCTTCTGTATGGATTCAGACCGACGGTACTCGGCGAGTCACATGGGTAGACTTGACGAGTTGCTTGAAGATAGGCTAGGACTCGACGAGTTGGAAGAACAACTCGGCGAGTAGGTTGAAGATAGCCTTAGACTCGACGAGTCTGTTCTTGGACTCGGCGAGTCTTGTCGAAGAGTCCCAATCTTTTCTGGTTGAGCCGTGAATCGGTGGGTCAAGGGATGACTCGGTGAGTTGTGTGTGAGTGGACTCAGAGTTTTTGGACTCGGCGAGTTGAGTCGCGGATTAGGGGATTTCTGAGCTTGGGGACTCGGCGAGTCATCGGGTTGACTCGGCGAGTAGAGTCAGTCATGGGTTGACTTTGACCAAGGGATGACCAGTGATTTCCAGGGGCATTTTGGTAATTGTTGGATATTGTTTTGAGTTCAATGCCTTGGTGGTTGTCCAGTGGTGGAGGTCGTATCAGTAATCGGAGCAGCTTGGGTTATCTGTTCAGTCGGCAGTTTCGAGGTGAGTTATCCTCACTATATCAACAGGGTCTAAGGCACCAAGGCCGGCCCTTGTCGGATTGAGATCCGGGTAGTTGTTGTTATGTTATTGCTTTGATATGTTTGCATCTTGGTAGCTAGGATGGTATATGTTAGAGACATGATTGAGATCAGTGTCCTGAGAGATAGGGTGATGCTATGCTAGTGACCAGTTAGGTCGATATCCTGGTTAGGATGATGATATGTTATGTGATCTGTTTGATCTGCTTGTTTACTGTGAATTGCTATATGATTGTATGTATATGTGCACATGGTTGTTTGGACTGGAGTTGGGTTGAGGCGGGTCCTGCTTTGTGCTGTAGGCCAAGATACCCAGGGCGGACCGGTTGTCCCGAAGGCCCAGCGAGCGGTCCGGATAGGCTGTAGGCCCCAAGAGGGCGGACCAGACGTGCAGAGGCTCGGAGAGTGGACCAGGCCGACTGAAGGCCGGGTGCGGGCGGACCAGTCATACTGTAGACTCAGAGAGTGGACCAGGTGGATTGAAGGCCCGGTGCGGGCGGACCAATCACACTGCAGACTCGATGTATGTGGTTAGACTCGTAGGGTGGACCAGGTGGACTGTTGGCCGGTGCGGCGGACCAGTCCCACAGTAGACCCGAAGTGCATGGCTGTTCTGTGATCGGATATGTTATGACATGTTATGCGTGTATGGTATATGTGGTTGGTATTTTGGGGATATCTCACTACACTTTCGGGCTTACAGTTGTGGTTTAATGTTTTTCAGGTTCTTCAGGAGACCGTGGCAAGGCGAAGACGTGATCGTACCGCTCCTCGTGTTTGTATTGTGATGAGATTCTGGGAATGCTTAAAATAAATTGTATTGAAAACTTTTTTGTAATAACTTTAATGGAATCGGGTTGTTTTCGAAAATTTTTAAATTGGTTGAAATTTTTGGTCGTTAAAAAAATAAAATAAACTATTAGTTTTCATTACGGTTGCGGTTTATGCGGTTTTTTCGGTTAATTTTAGTTGCGGTGCAATTTTTGCTCATTCCTAGGTGTAGTAGTTTTTCGGTTAATTTTAGTTGCGGTGTGATATTTAGAAGTATCATTTGAATCTTTTGACACGCTTTTTCATGAATATCGTAGATTTCACAAATTAGGCGTGAATTTACATTTTTTTTCATTTTATGTCGATGTTGTGCTTACGCAAACCGTTTCTTAGTTTAGGTAGATTTAATGAATTATGACATGTTGGTGAATTGTTTCAGTAATTGTAGATAAGTGTAAATGATTGACTTGTTGACCAAAACAATCTTGATGAATATTAAATAAGTAAGGAAAGTGTGGAGTACACATTTGTTTAAGTTTATACAAGATTTTAAGTAAGGGCAAAGTGAAATTGATATTGGAACTAAAATTGATCTCAGAATGTAATTGGCATCAGACCAAAAATGACTTCGGAATTGAATTGCTTTCGGAGTGAAATTGGTCTCGGTCCAAAATTGATTTCGGAACGAAATTGATCTCGAACCTAATTGTGATGTGGATGCATATTCGCAACAAAAGTGGTTACTGTTCAATTGCGATCGTTCACAACTCGTTGGAACACAAAGCACCAAAAATTTCACATTGGATTGGGAGTTCTTGTTCACTTGCGATCGCATTGGAACAATCCTTGATGGATCGCATCAGAATGATACATATAGGATCGCATCAGAACGACCCATTTCGAAACGATCACAAGGAACTTGTGTCGCAACCATGCATCGCAACTAACTTGCATCGGAATTAGTGCAGTTCGGTTTTTTACCTATCTGTTCGATGTTATATCTAATAGTTAAAATAAATGTTTAGTGTTAGGTTTGACTGTTGGTGGACATCCGTCGGTTAAACTAATTATCCAGTGGTTAAAAGTTCGTTTTGTGTCAGTTTTTGAATGTTACAATTGTCTTGTGACGGTTTTCAACTAAGTGACATATTTAAGCAAAATCTGGTCAAACATTTGGTAAGAGAAAATATATTATGGTACAACACACTGAAGAACACATCGGACAAAAATTGTAAGGAATTAGGCAGGGTATAACGCAGCGGAAACAATATCACACTCACACACGAAAGCATAAAATAAAGCAAAAGATAGCACAAGGATTTTACGTGGTTCAGATTCGGTGTAAAGTGTAAACCCTACATCCACGGGCTGCAACTAGGTTTCTTATTATTACTAATAAGAAGATTACAAATTACAATACACTATTGTTGCTCACAAGTGCAATACAGTGTCTATTGTGATTATATCTATATATAGATACGAGATATATAGAGTAATGTCAAAAAATGATGAAATTATAGTGGGAAGACAAAACCCAAATGGATTCCATAATTTTGGTTGCTTGCTTTTTGCTTTTGACCAACTTTACATCAACCACTTTCTTTGTCTCCCATATTCTTTGTCTGCCACCAAACCCAACAATCTCCCACTTAGTGGTTTGAACAACACAGTAAATCTAGTAATCTTCAGTAACCTTCAAACCAAACAGGCCTTCCAAGCTTCCTGTTCCCAAGAACAAGCTAAAACCCAATCAAAATTCCCTTAGTTGCAGTCGACCCTTATCATCAAGTACTAGCAGGGTCAGTTAAAGCTCTCAAGCTCCCATGAGCTCCAACTCAGCCATGGCTAATCCAGCCACCGACCGATCCATGTCTTAACTGATTTGGACATCCCACCAGTTCCAAAGATGCACCGAGGACCACTAACACTCTCCATACTTTGCAAACATTCAATAGGAGAGAATTTTTTGGTCCTAGTCTTCAAAACCCAAAGACTCTTTGTAACTATACTACGAACACGCCCCGTGCTCCTACTGTCACAAAATCCCCTGAATGGTATAGACTTTTGAACTCGTTCAGCTAACGTCCCTTTGGCTCTAAACTTCATGTTTGCAAAATGAACTCTCTTAGCCGTATATTTAGCCAACCAGATTTTGTCATGCTTAACTGGGACGACCATACATCCCTCAGCAGGTACCTCAACCATATACAATGATCCAAACTTCATACCACGAACAATCACCATATTACCATTGACCACCCTCTATTTACCACCACCAAACCTTACTTCCAGTCGTTATTCATCCAACTGACCAACATAAATTAATTTCTTTTTCAGATCCAGAATCACCCCAACATTCTTCAGGTTCAATGTAGTTCCCAATGAAGTAACCAAATCAATATCTCCCATGCCCGTTACCTTAAGTATCTCATCATTTTCCAGACGTAACTTTCTAAAATCTCTGTGTTTCAGATTCACCATTGTTTCCCCTTTGTCCATAGCTTGAAACGAAGCCCATGAATCCACGACCCAAGAGTCCACACTACTTTCCATACTAAGTAACAATGTATCATATTTAGAAACATTCTTAGAACCAGCAATGTTCAATCCTTTCTTTGGATTTGGATATTGACTCTTAACACGTACCACCTCTTGGCAGTTCCAGCACTTCACATTCTTCCATGTTCTAGACGAACTCTTTCCCCGACTCCCATTGCTCCCACTGTTCCTGTTATTCTGTCTACCTCTTTCCATATTCAATAACCCAAAAGAAGATGATTCACCTTGATTCTTGCATCTGATATCCTCACCCAGAAACAAATCTATAACCCCTTCAAAAGTCATAACACTTGCTCCCACAAAACTAGTAACAACAGTAACTGTTCCAGACCAACTATCAGATAGTGAAGTTAGCAGTAGTGCAACTTGAATCTCATCATCAAAATTAATTCCCACAGATGATAATCTGCATAGAATTGAATTTAGATTGTTAATGTGAATCGTAAATAAAATTTCTTCATTCATCCTTGTAGTGAGCAACTCCCTCATCAAGAACACCTTGTTAGTTGTCGGCGGTTTCTCATACATGTTTAACAGAGCACCCATCGTACCACTCGTCATGGTTTCATTTATAATGTTGAAAACATCGCTCTTTGACCGCGACAATGTAATAACCTCCCCAGCTTTCTTGTCCTTTGAGTTCCACACATCTTCATCAATTTTTTCCATTTTCTCCAACTTGTCCCCAAGTACCACATCCAAGTCTTTCTGACATAGCAATGCTTCTACTTAAAATTTCCACCAAATAAAATCAGAACCATTGGACTTCTCGATTACAGCCTTGTCTTCAGCCATTATAACAAAACAAGAGACAACTCGAGATAGTGAAATAGAGATAACAATGGCATAGGCTTGAATTTGACAGCCGATATGTTCGTTTCGTTCAATGAATTCGTGTGTGACAGAAAACCCGATCGTGCCTCCCAAACCAAGAAAAAACAACGGCGATGGCAAAGCCGAAACAACAATTCTTGAATTTTAACAACCAAAAAAAATTTACAAATATGACAATCGTACAATACCCTCCAAACTTTGAAACCTCGCTCTGATACCAGTTGTTAGGAATCGGGCAGGGTACAATGTAGTGGAAACACTATCACACACACATGAAAATAGAAAATAAAGCCAAGTGTTGTGATATGTCTCCGACTCGTCTCCTGCTTCATGAGGGGTGGAGAAAGGGGCCTGATAATCACAACAAAGGAAACAAGACCGTCAATCGTCGTTTGGGAGGAAGTCCTGTAACAATGCTCCGATGATCAAGTCAGCTCTAGGTTTTGATTAAAGGGTGATAAAGTGTGTAAATAAAAGGTTAATGTTGAGTGTTGGTCCCTTCTTTTAGAGGAAAATGGGACTTTTTATACCTGGAGTCGGGGGAACAGAACCCTGACTATATCTTCTACCTTTTCAGGCTTGGAAGGGACAGACGACTTCCGATTGGTGGATCGTGCTCCATAAGTGGCTGTTTGTTATTGGTGCAGACTTGCCAGGGGATCAACATCCAGAGCGTTACACCTGTCGCTATGGGGGACGACTGGTACTATTTTGTCTTGGCAATGGTCCTGGCGCTTGGGCGCCAAGGAACATACACGGGGTTGCGAAGGGCAAGGGCAAGGATGCAGCGTTAGGCATACACCGACATTTTCCCAGGACGTCTATAAAATCGACGGTTCCGTTACGCCTAACGTATTCCTGATGGGATACATCAACAAGTTCCCTAGGCTAGTAGACTTGCTAGCTAGGCATGAATTGGGCTGGCCCAAGGCCTGACCTAATTCCTCTTGAACTAATTGTCCCCTATATAATGAATAGTATCTCCTCCATGGAGGGGGATCTTCTTTTTGGGCTCAGCCGCCCTATACTCCGGCCGGGTGGCTCAGCCGCCACCCGCCGATGTCAGCCACCATACACCACCACCAACACCAAGATGGTTCTCTCTAGCTAAAGAGAACTGTCTCAGATCTACTAGATGATCTAACTTGACCATCGGAGCCCGCTCCCGGGGCACAGTCCCTCGGGCGGCTCTAACAGGCTTGTCTGTTGTGACCTCGTAGATCTGTCTCCGACGTAGAAGCACATCCTCAAAGCAGGTGATCGGAGCTGATGTCACATCAACTTAGATAACCTTAGTAGGTATTTTAGTTGTTATTTCCGTTCCCTGTGTTCAATATTCGACTTACCTGAACTACCTATTAATCGATTAGGTACACTGCCTATCGCGTATAAGTTAGTTTAGATTAGTTGGTTTTAAAATTAGTACTTAAAATACATATCATAACGTCCTAAAAATACTAGGTAAAATTTTTATATTTTTTAAACATAAAACCGTAAGAACAGATCTTAGTGAGTTCCCCAAGATACCACACACCATACATATAAGTGGGTCCAACCCCTAGGGGTATATTTCAAATCGTGTGAATGCTATGATCCAACCATAGTCTTACAATCACTTCCGTTGCTACAACCGAACTGTAGTCTTAATTTCCTGCCATGATCCAAACATGGTCTTCCACGCAAGTCACAAAGACAAACAAGTGATGTGGTCCAACCATAGTATTTCCTATAGGTGCTATGATCCAACCATAATATTTCATGCCAGAGTTACAAAGACAATCTAGCAACCTACATATTATAGTAAGAAGACTCACCTCACGGACGTAGTCAACAACTATCAAGCTCACACAGTCGGAAAGCACTGTGCACACCTCCTACGATAACATACAAGGTAAACCTTTAGTATATCTTCTAAAACCAGCCCTTGATAAAAAGTCAAACTATCTCAAAAAGTCAATGGTCAAAGTCAACTTCAGCCAACCTCCACGACATGACCAATCCATGACCACATCGTGGCATCCAATACATTCATGTTTAAAATCAGCCACCAAGCCATGGAAAGCATTCTACCACGCCATGGCAGAGTCCAAGTGTTAATGTATACCTCAGGGAGAACGTCAAAAAAGGAGAAGTCAAACTAAAACCGGGA